>NC_056607.1:1447546-1747546 GCF_018340385.1 Cyprinus carpio | reverse complement strand
TTATTCCCCAAAATAATTATTCATATTATTTCCTTATACTATGAACATTCACGTCACTCTAAAATGACAGAGCGCCCACAGTTGCAAAACTGTACAAATACTGGACATCCATACACCACGCCACAGTATTTTCAAACAATACATACACCTTCATAACAATGTGAATGATACAATACTTGTCAAATAATAAAGCACTCACACTTTTATACTCGTATAAAAAAATAAATAAATAAACATGGCCAAATAACTTGTTGTGCTCAGTGCTAGCTGTTAGCCACAGATAGGTTCAATCTTTGAAATGGCGCACAAAACCGTTGTTAGCAAATTCAGTTTAAGTAGTTTATCCTTCAGTTATTCCTCTTTTGTTTGAAAGAGCGTATTGAAAAAGGCAGATCGGCAACAAGATCTGGTGTAGAACCCCGCCAAAAACGTGTATTTAACTCTTGGAGTGCGATTTTTAACGGGGGACACCTCGATGGGTTTTGTCGAGAACACCTGGCAACCCTAGCTGGGGGAAGCACTGGGCATGTAGCTGGTCCCAGAGGGCATGCTGTCATGGAACGTCAATATTTGATTGGCTGATGATTCTGTCACTAATGCTTGTTACAAATCTGATTCGATGTCTTTGAACAAAAGGGAAGCACTATCTGTAGTGCTGGCCCTTTTATTACAGTCTATGTGCTGGCCACAGATTTTTTTTAATGTAGGACATTCCAGTTCAACCTCAACGAAACTAATCATAGGCCATTTTGTGGACATTACACAAATGAAAATGATACCTAAATAATAATAATAATAAAAACAGTTTTTATACAATTTTATTTTTTATAGGGCAAGCAGAGAAGGCCCTGCTGGCCCTGAAGGCCCACCACTGTGAAAACATTTTATACATCTTTATTTGACCTCAAAGCATATCACCCCCCCCCACCCCCAGACTCCAGGATGGGAACCAGTGCACTGAGATGTTTAGCTACAAATAATCTTGATTTTTTTTTTTTTCTAAAAAATAAACTGTGTGAGTTCCCAGGACAATTGCAAACTTTGTGTTTGTATATATGTTTATATGTGTGTGTCTGTGTGTGTTTGGAAAAGAGGGATACCTTTTTGTTTTTACTCTTTTTATTTTTCTTCCTATTTCTTTTTCAAAAAAGACTTCAAAGCCAAAGTTGTTCAAAGGACTGGGGGTAGGGGAGGAGGACCAGACAGGGCTGTTTTTAATTCATACTTAATTAACAGTCTGGGCAGCAGCTTCCAAACACTAAGGCTTGACTCACTGTTTTCTCTTATTTTCCCCAAACAGAGCAAATGTTCACCATGAGAAAGAGTGCTGGGAAGAGGGTTGGGCCTGTGTCTAGCACACTTCCTAAAGCTGTGTTACAGTGAAATGTGATCCACTAGGTGCTTTTCTTATCCTTAGTTTTATATATATATATATATATATATATATATATATATATATATATATATATATATTTATATATATATATATATATATTATATATATATATATATATATTTTTTTTTTTTTTTAATCTTGCACCTTGTTTTCTCTTCACTTTTTCCATTTCACCGGAATAAATTTTACTAAATAAACAGAATCAAAAAGATTGACTGATTAAACATGAAACAGAACAATTGTTGTGTAATATCAAATTTCTTCTCTGTCACTTGTATTTTATCCCTTCTGATAGTTGACAAATGAATGAAAGACTCAGGAGGTAAAGTAATCATTTAAAGCTGCAGTCTGTATGTTTTCTCTCTTTGTCGCCATCTCTGTTTGAAAACCTGCAATTGCAGTTACTGTATTTGCGCAATTATCTTTAATATGTGGGTTGTGCATTGGCATGGCTCCAGTGCGGATGAATTTAATGTTTTGAGGAGTATGTTTAGATGTAAGTCATCATACCGGTGTGGATTGTCTAAGTCTTGGAAGTATGACCCAAATAAGAATTTTCACTGGATCTTGTCATCTAAACAAGTAAGAAACAAGTGTGCTACGTTTTTATTCTGACCAACTAAGGAAAAAAGCATTAAAATAAATTGTGCTACCAATGGTGATCAAATCTAACGATCGGCTAGTTATTATCTATGGTGACCTGGAGGGGATGTCTTCGGTTCATTTAGTTTTGTCGTGGGATAAGGGAACAACATCCATTTCTCATGGAATTATTGTGGCAACGAGTTTAATGCGTAAACAAACCTGCATGACCATAGCAACTTGGGATTATCAGAGATGGATTTATTAATATTTATTTTGAGTTAAGAAATTATTATAGGCTATTAATTATTATAGAAATTGCATTATTAAATTATTATATTAACCATAGTCTTAGACTACCAGACTGTAAGCTATTGCACACCTAAATGTTACATAAAGTACATAAAATAAAATAGGCCTACAAGAAAACATTTTTATCCAGCCACAGTCTTGTAGCTGTGTCCATTAACTGATCACCTTTTCCCGTAATATTTATTTAGTCATATTATTATTATCATCATATTTTATATTCATTCTGATATCTTTACATACAGTTCTGACTAGTTTTGTAAGTAAGCCTACTGTAAATTCTTGACATGCCAATAAAGCTTTGATTATGCTGACTGGAATTTATAGCCTACTGGAAGTGCAGTTTAAAGGTTGAATTTAACATGTATTTAATTTTATTTCAGCAAATTAATAATTAATTGTCACAGATCAACCTTAGACAATAGGTTAGTGAGTGAAATTGCAGGTTTATTGACAGGTATGGTGGAAGTTGAATGACTGAAGCAATGGTGAGTGAGAATGACAGTTCTTGTTACTTAGCTCAGTAATGAAGATGGGTTTCTTTGCAGGTTTGTGGAGTGTTCGGGATCCAGGAGCAAAGGAGATTAACGTAGGAGGAACCTTGGGAAACTACGGGTAGGTAGAGACAGGTAAATAGCATTAATACCCCAAAACGCGTATACGCGTTAATCGACTCCAGAGGGACAATGAGTGACTGGAAGGAGCGTGCTTTTGAATGGTGACTTAATTGCAGATGACAGGTGCAGGGAATCAGAACTCAGGTGAACGTGATCTGGTGTGAGTTGTGGCTGGTGATTGTGGTGACTCGCTGACATTACCCCCTTCTCCAGGGGGAGCTCCTGATACCCTCAAGCAGCGATGGGGACGACCACGGCCTCTGGGTGCGGGACGATTAGGATGGGTCCGATGGAACTCTTCTAGCAGTATGAGGTCAAGAACGTCATCCCAGGCCACCCAGGATCTTTCCTCTGGTCAATATCCTTCCCAATATACCAGGTATTCTAGCCGGCCGCCTCCCCGCCTCGAAGCCAAGATTACCTTGACCTGGTAGATGGATGGTTGTTCGAGAATCTTTGGAGGATGAGGCTCAGCTGGTTCCATGAGTTCTGTTGCAGAAGCAGAAAAGGGTTTTAGGAGGGATACATGAAAGGTGGGGTGAATTCTGTTACTGGGTGGGAGTTGGAGCTGGTACTGGTAGATGACCTCATTTATCAGACTCTGAATTGGGAACGGACCGATGTATCGGGGACTCAGCTTCTTGCAAGGCAGGCGGAGGGGCAGATCCCGGGTTGATAGCCATACTTGGTCTCCAGGCTGGTAGGTGGGAGTTGAGGAATGCCGGGCATGCGCGAAGGCCTCCGCACTGCCCATTGAAGGTGGACGTGAGCTGAGTCCCACACTCTCTCACTCGCTCGGAACCAGATGTCCACAGCTGGGACTTCAGATGGTTCTTCGGTCCACAGGAAGAGTGGGGGTTAATAGCTGGTTGGCCCATGAGAGGAAGCAGGCCCAGCTGTGCTGGTCATCTTGGCAGTATGCCCGGAGGTAACGCCCAAGTTCCTTGATCTTACGCTCAGTCTGGCCATTAGTCTGGGGATGATAACCAGAAGACAAGCTTACTGTGACCCCTAGCAGTTGAAAGAACGCTTTCCAAACATGGGAGATGAATTACGGGCCCCGGTCCAAGACGATATCCCATAGCCGATGAGATGGTAGGTGAGTGGCAGGCTGCTTACTGAAAACATCCTGGAGCGCCACATTATCAGATGGGATGGTGGGTTTTTCCAACGGTTTGGGACTTTTAAAGTGAGTGGAGGCTATTTGAGCAGTACGAGGAGTTTGAGACGGCTTGGTAAGGGCGGAGATGCAGTGCTGCAGGCAAAACTCACTCCAGTGAGTTACCTCACACGAGTCCCATCTGATTTACGGAGAATGGAGAATGAGCCAGGGGCGTCCCAGGATGATATCCACTGTGGGTCCCTCCAGTACCAAAAAGGTGATCTCTTCCTCATGCAGATTGCCAATCTTGAGCCTCAGCTGTAGAGCTTTGATTTTAACCCGCCTAAGCCCTAGTGGTTTATCTGGATGGTTTCGACTCCGAACTCCCAGGCTTGGTGTGTGCAAGGCAAGTGCAGTAGTTTCAGTAGCGAGATGAAGTAAACCTAAAAGCCCGAGTCTACAAAGGGCAGGGAATGTAACGGAATGGTCTGGAGTGAGGAGTTGCACTGAAAGTATGGAAAGTTTGGAGATTTCAGGTTCAACTTGAAGGGTACTCACCGCTGGACATAGGGGTTGGACAGGGCAGGTTCCATGTAATGGTCTGTGTGGTTGTAGTAGATGGAGGTTGATGCCGCGAGGCGGCGAGCATGTTCAGAGGGAAAGAGCCTTGTAGAGTCCACCTGCATGGGCTCTGGGATTGGGGAATTGGCTGTGGGTGCTGCAGACTGGTGGGCGGCTTCTGGAGTGTGGCAGGCTGATAAGAGCTGGGCGATACGATTGGCTTTTGACATGAAGAACAAACAGGGAGTGGGTGGTTGGGGATCCATGGAGGTAACTGTTATGGTCCGGTCGTCTGTCACAGATCAGCTGGAGACAACAGGTTAGTGAATGAAATAGGAGGTTTATTGACAGGTATGGCAGAAGTTAAATGACTGAAGCAATGATGAGTGAGAATGACAATTCTTGATTCTTAGCTCGGTACAGAAGATGGGTTTCTTTGCAGATTTGCAGTGTAGTGCACAGCATATTCCAGGGCCCAGTTTATGGCGGGGCCACTCTCTGACCACTATAGAGGACAAAGGTTTGCTACATTTTGATTGGATCTTGGTGGACTAACATAAGCAAACTGTCCACCGCCATCAGATAAAGATGCCAGGACAACAGCCAGACACCTCTTAGAGGGCAAGAAGAAGACCTTTGGTACAAAGCCTGGGAAGGACAGGACTTCCTATTGGTCCAAATGCAGTTTTACCCTTCACCCACCAACAGACTGATCCCTCAGGTTTTGGCCTGTGATGGCCATAAAATTCCTTAGGACCTCTGGGCGCAGCAGCAATGGGTGAAACAAAGAGGGATCAAAAAGTTTCATCCAAATCCACTCATAACTATGTTCTTAAACCTTTAACTGATGCAAACTACAGCACACACATCTTATACTTATTCAGAGAAATAAGTTTTCTCAGTGACAGCGACATGTAGTGCAACATCTTACACAAACTCAGCTGTTAATGGACAAATTAATGCATGCATGACAGTTCAATCTTTTCCCTTCATGTTTGGACTTAATGTGTTCGTAATATTGCTAAAGGTATTATGGTTTTGGTTTGGTAAGTGAGATATACACTGGTAAAACTTTAGTGACACTTTTCTGAATGTGTGTTTGGACTATGCAAATAAGTTTCAAAGGAGAAAAGAAGGGTGGGCCACACCATGTCCCCCCACTCTGATGAAAATAGCCAATCACAGCCTGGAAATGGAAAAGTGCCAGATTGCAATCTCCTCCTCATCAAAAATAGATAAATGTACCTTCCCAAAAGACACTCCCTGTTTTGAGTCTGAGTCCTGTCAGAGAAAAGGCACTAACAGAGCAAGTTCTGAGTCTCTGGCCTGTAAAGGTGAAACACTGACAGAGTTTCTAAGTCTGAGTACTGCAATGGAAAAGACATTAACAGACACACTGTTCTGAGTCTGAGTCCCGTTACCAGGAAGACAGCAAAAAAAAAAACCTTCTGAGTCTCCTGCCTGCAAGGGTGAGACAATAGCATATAATCTCCATTCTGAGTCTGAGTCCTGTCAAGGAAAGGACTGGAACAGATCACCCAAGTTCTGAACCTCTGGCCCGCAATAACAGATACCAAGTCCTGAGTCTCTAGCCGAGAGAGGCAGAAGACACACAGACATCTGCAACAAGGTTAAGTTCCGGATAGCAAACCTTCACTCCAAGGTACCTTTGCTTGCGTGTTCCGTGTTCTGCACCTACTCCAGGGCCACATCTGCGTGTTCCAGATTTTAGGACCCTATGGTGTTCATGGCTGTCAAAACGGATTCCTGCTCATTTCCCCACTGCATTGCTACCAGCACAACTAGTGGATGAAGTCACCGCTACCGGACTGTTCACTCGACAATAGAGAATGTAAATATCACTTATCCAAACCTATTGCAGAGACCTTGGCATTGTTAGATATTATCAGTATACGATTTTTCTAAATTACATTAGATATTTATATAGCTGATTGCAGTTTATAGCAAAACTTTCATGTATTTGATTGATACATAATAGGGTTCTTCACCTTATTTCTTTCAGAGTAGCAGCAGTTTATCTTTCCATATAACGTAGCTCTGACATTGCAAAACTCAACATAATCACTTGCATTTTGCGTATCTTATGCACTTTATTCAAATTTCATATATGGTATTCATTTAGTAGTTGTTGATTACTCTTGTCTATCTTTTGTTAATAAAATCTATTTTATTACAATTGTGTCTTCCTTGTGTTGTTGATACAGAAGAGGTTCTACAAGTTAGAGATCCAACCAATCTTTCTTATGTGATGTACTCATAACCAAATCTTATGTGACACATGATCCAAACATCATAACGTCATTGGTGACACGAGTACCCATCACTACACTATTTCACCTCCCTAGGTTGGCGAAAGCAAATATCACTACAGCAGAGTGTTCAGGACCCAGGAGCAAATGAGATCAACGTAGGAGGAACCTTGGGAAACTACGGGTAGGTAGAGACAGGTATATAGCATTAAACAAGTCTGGTTAAGTTCAGGGTAGTGAATTGTAGACCGCACAATGAGTGACTGGAAGGAGTGTGCTTTTTAATGGTGAATTGATTGCAGATGACAGGTGCGGGAGATCAGAACTCAGGTTAACATGATCTGGTGTGAGCTGTGGCTGGTGATTGTTGTGATTCGCTGACATTAATATTATAGCCTAGTTTTTCTTTGAGGGATGTACCATTCATGTAGTTTCATTTGTAAATGAAAACACAACATGCTCATTTATCATCACACACGGGCATAAATAGCATACAGTCATAAAGTATTGGCATAACTGTCAGGCGTTTACAGTATTTGCAAAATATATGGTAGCAAATACTAGAATAATTATACAGAATGTTAATTAGTTAAAGTGATACACAAATTGAAAGGGGAAAATCATAAAATATTATATTTATATGAAATAAATATAAAAATATAACCCTAGCAAGCTAATAAAACAACAACAACAACAACAACAATAATAATAATAATAATAATAATAATAAATTAAATGTTTAATAACCGCCAGCTTGAATGGTTTTATGATGTGACCTAAAGATAACAATGAGTTAATAATATTAAGAAGTGGTTCTTCTGCTACAGGTAACAACTCTTGCAGTAATTCAGTAGGCACAAGATCTAATAAACGTTGTTGGTTTAGATGCAGTGATAAGTTTATTTAGCTCTTTCTGTCGTATAGTTGTAAAGCATTGCAGTTTATCTTTGGGTGCGATGGATGAAACTGAAGTATTAGATGCTGTAGAATCTACATTTGTTGTTGTATTTCTGATGTTATCTATTTTATCAGTGAAGAAATTCATAAAGTTATTACTATTAAACTATGAGGGAATATTTAAATCGGGTGGCATCTGGTTATTTGTTAATCTAGCTACTGTGTTAAATAAAAAAACTTGGATTGTTTTGGTAATTTTTTATGAGTTTGTGGATATGCTCGGTCCTGGCAGATTTTAGAGCCTGTCTATAGCTGGACATACTGTTTTTCCATGCAATTCTAAAAACCTCCAAGTTAGTTTTTCTCCATTTGCACTCAAGACTATGAGTTTCTTTTTTGAGAGAGTGGGTATTACTGTTGTACCATGGTGCAGTTTGTGTTTCTCTAACCTTTTTAATTTGATGGGGGCAACAGCCTTTAATGTATTAGAGAAGATAGCGCCCATGTTGCTAGTCATTTTGTCTAGTTCATGTGTATTTATGGGTACAAAGACCAGTTGAGATAAATCAGGCAGGTTATTTATGAATCTATATTTAGTAGTTGGAACAATAGTTCAAGTCAAGTCAAGTCTGCTTTATTGTCAATTCTTCCACATGTACAGTACATACATACAGAGAATTGAAACTGAGTTACTCTCAGACCCTTGGTGCATAAAGATAACACTAACAGTAGAACATTAAATACAGATAATAAAATATAAAAATACAACTATACAAATATACAAATAAGGTCATGTAAAAAAAAAAAAAAAGAAGTTAAGTAAAGCAGCACAAGGCACATGGCAGATAGAGTGCAAACCAGTGAAGTACAAAAAACAGTGCAGATATAATTGTAGTGCAAAAGAGCTTATTCAGTCTGATTAAAATGCTGCATAAAGTGTCTGGTGCAGGTCACAGATTCTTAGTGGGAGGGGGGAGTTCAGCTTCCTGACAGCCTGATGAATGAAGCTGTCCTTCAGACCTGGGGACTCCGCAGTCTCCTCCCTGATGGCAGCAGACTGAAGAAGCTGTGTGACGGATGGGTGGGATCACCTGCAATGCAGAGGGCTTTACGGGTGAGACAGGTTTCATTAACCCTCTGGAGTATAAGGGTATTTTTGGGGCCTGGGGAAGTTTAGTCATGCCCTGACATTTGTGCTTTTTTCAGTTTCTTATAAATATCTAAATGGCTAAAGTCTAATCTCACTGTAATCAGCACAAACTAGGCTATAATAATATGTGAGCAGCATGTATGTACATGATTGTGTTTTTGAGGAAAAAAATGTTATGCGTGGTTAGTGAAAAACTAAAAATGTTAAATCACTTGAATCCTGACTGGAAATCCTCACAGATTCCATTTTTCTCTAAGAAGGAATATAATTGTGAGGATACTACCTTTTCTAGTATCTTGGAAAGAAAAGGGAGATTCGAGATCTGTCTATAATTAACTAGTTCTTTGGGGTCAAGTTGTGTTTTTTTGATGAGAGACTTAATAACAGCCAGTTTGAAGGTTTTGGGGACATATCCTAATAACAATGAGGAATTAATAATAGTCAGAAGAGGATCTATGACTTCTGGAAGCACCTCTTTTAGGAGCTTAGATGGAATAGTGTCTAACATACATGTTGTTGGTTTAGGTGATTTAACAAGTTTATACAATTCTTCCTCTCCTATAGTAGAGAATGAGTTGAACTGTTCCTGGGGGATCTATAGTGCACTGTCTGATGTGATACTGTAGCTGACGGCTGCATGGTTACAATTTTATCTCTAATAGTATCGATTTTAGAAGTAAAGTAGTTCATAAAGTCATTACTGCTGTGATGTTGAGAAATGTCAACACTTGTTGATGCTTTATTTTTTGTTAATTTAGCCACTGTATTGAATAAATACCTGGGGTTATGTTTGTTTTCTTCTAAAAGAGACGAAAAGTAATCAGATCTAGCAGTTTTTAAAACTTTTCTGTAGGATAGGTTACTTTCCCTCCAAGCAATACGAAATACCTCTAGTTTTGTTTTCCTCCAGCTGCGCTCCATTTTCCGGGCTGCTCTCTTTAGGGTGCGAGTGTGCTCATTACACCACGGTGTCAGACTGTTTTCCTTAACCTTCTTTAAGCGTAAAAGAGCAACTGTATTTAAAATGCTAGAAAAGAGAGAGTCCATATTTTCTGTTACATCATCAAGTTGTTCTGAGATTTTGAATATGCTAAGGATTTGGGATACATCTGGAAGATTACTTACAAATCAGTCTTTTGTGGTAGAAGTGATGGTTCTACCATACTTGTAACAAGAAGTAGAATTTACAGTTTTAGCTATATGAAGTTTGCACAAAACTAAATAATGATCTGAGATATCGTTGCTTGGCTCCATAATTTCAACACCATCAACACCAATTCCATGTGACAGTATTAAATCTAGAGTATGATTTTGGCAATGAGTAGGTCCTGAGACGTGTTGTCTAACCCCAACAGAATTCAGAATGTCTATAAATGCTGATCCCAAGGCATCTTTTTCATTATACATGGATATTAAAATCACCAACAATTAAAACTTTATCTGCAGCCAGCACTAAATCAGATGTAAAATCAGCAAACTCTTTAATAAAGTCTGTATGGTGCCCTGGTGGCCTGTATACAGTAGCCAGTACAAACATCACAGGGGATTTATGATTAACATTTGTTTCTCTGGATAATGTTATATGAAGCACTAATACTTCAAACGAGTTATACTTGAAGCCTGCCCTCTGAGAAATCCTGAAAACATTGTTATAAATTGAAGCAACACTTCCCCCTTTACCTTTTGGAGGCGGCTCATATTTATAACAGTAATCTTGGGGTGTAGACTCATTTAAAATAATGTAATCATCAGGTTTTAGCCAGGTTTCTGTCAAACAGAGTGCCTCTAGATTATGATCAGTGATCATATTATTTACAAAAAGTGCTTTCGTAGAAAGGGACCTGATATTTAATAAGCCAAGCTTTACCATTTGTTTATCCGTATTGCATCTGTTTTTTATTTGTTGAACCTCAATTAAATTGTTGCTCTTAAATTGGTTTGGACGTTTTTTGTATTTTCTAGCCCGGGGAACAGACACAGTCTCTATAGTGTGATATCTAGGTGAAAGAGTCTCTATGTGCTGAGAATTAAATGACTTCTGTGACTGGTGGCGGGTGGAAGACGGTCGGTTTAGCCAGTCTGTCTGCTTCCTGACCTGGGCCCCAGTTAGTAAAGTACAAACTCTAAGACTATGTGCCATATTTCTAGAGAGAAGGGCGGCACAACCCCAGGAGGGATGAAGACCATCTCTTTTCAACAGGTCAGGTCTGCCCCAAAAGCTCGTCCAATTGTCTATGAAACCTATGTTATTCTGCGGGCGACACTTAGACATCCAGCCATTGAGTGATGACAATCTGCTATGCATCTCATCACCACGGTAAGCAGGGGGGGGACCAGAGCATATTACAGTTTCTGCTTGCAAGTTCACACACCTCTTTAATGTTATTTTTAGTGATCTCTGACTGGCGAAGTCGAACATCATTAGAGCCGGCGTGAATAACAATCTTACTGTATTTACGTTTAGCATTAGCCAGCACTTTTAAATTTTCTAAGATGTCAGGTGCTCTGCCTCCCAGTAAACATTGGACTATGGTGGCTGGTGTCTCTATTTTCATGTTCCGTACAATAGAATCGCCAATAACTAGAGCACTTTCATCAGGTTTCTCAGTGGGTGCTTCACTGAGTGGGGAGAACCTGTTTAATATTTTGATCAGAACAGAAGAGTGGTGTTTAGACCCACGACTATGCCACCTCACAGTCACCCAGTTGCCCTGCTGCAAAGACCCTGTTACCGGAACCGAACAATGTACAGGACTCCCTGAACTAGATGCATCCAAAGCTGTATCTAGAGCCGTCACATTCTTACTGTCCTCAATTAAAGTTTGGATGCGTGTCTCTAATTCTGAAATCTTCTCTATCAGCCTAACTATTTCCCTGCATTTATCACATGTGAATCCCTCGTCACCGACAGAGATAGATAAACTATACATGTGGCAAGCAGTGCAAATAACAAGCCATTACTCACCGTGCTTGATGAAAGATTCTTACCACAGTTGTTTGAGGAACTTGTGAAAAACCAGAGAGGAAAAGTCAGAAAGTCCAACAGCCAGTTGCACAGGGAAGTGTTGAGCCCAACTGAACCAGTTTGTGAATGAGCTGTTAAGGGGTGATTGTGTTGAATGCTGAACTGAAGTCTATGAAGTCTATTCTGACGTATGATGTCTATAAGATGTATTGTTCTTCCTGGGCAATGATGCGGAGCCATATATTTAATATCACTAATACACAGCATGCATGATACAAGGAAATGGTCAGTAACATCATCACTTTGAAGTACAATATCTATATCAGTAAGATCGATTCCATGCAATATAATTAAATCTAGTTTAGGATTAAAGTGATGAGTGGGCCCGGTGACGTTTTGCTTGACTCCAAAAGAGTTTATTAGGTCAGCAAACTCAAGTCCTAATGAATCATTTGTATTATCAACGTGATGTTGATATCTCTGACAATTAGCACTTTATCAACCGTAACCAATAGATCTGAGAGGAAATCTGCTAATTCTTTTAGGAAACCTGTATATGGCCCCGATTTCTTTTGAGGAACTGAGGACCATACACTACCAGACTTTAAAGTTGTTCTGATCACAACAAATTCATGCAGAAACGTCTGCCTGGTTGCTAGGAGATGCATGACAAATGAAAACAATATTTGTTCTGAAATGGCTCATCATACACGTTGAACATCATACACTATGTGATTTTCTATGAAATCTGTCAACCCAAATCTGCAGACTGGCTCTGACTTTTTATATTGACAAACTAGACTGTGTATAGTGGAACATCTCTTTAGCTCTACATAGCACTTACTTATGCAGCTCCTCAGATACCAATGGGCTCAGATAAGCGTTTGAGGAAGAAAAAAAAAGTCCAACTTGGACCTCGATACCTTCATCATCTTGCATAATGCAAATATTTTGACAGCGCCAAAATGGCCTCCACATGGAATAGACTCAGTGCCCTCAAAGTATCAGCAACACAGTGCAGCACATTCACAGATTTTGTACTCCACAGTCTGAGTGTCCAATAAATGTATAGAGCTGGGGAGGATTTTGGAAACAGTTAAAAAACTTCTGATTAAGAATATTGCTCTTCTTGCCCTTGAGAGAAGAAATGTTGGGAGATGATGGGAGCACAAGCTTATAAGTCAATGTGATGCTGTTTCTAGAGAGTCTGTGCCTAATGCATTGATGAATTGGCATGACTCTATATGAGCTTTGAGTATCATCCCACCTGACCAGTGTTCCCATAGCATCACTCAGTGATGCAGTTTTTAAGGGACTATTATGAAAGAGAACTAGAAACCATACTAATGAACCTGCTTTTCAGCTTCCCCTTTTCCCAAATGTACCAGTTTGCTCATTTATTTTCTTGATATTTTGGAAATAAAGTGGCTAGCTGCTAGTTCATTAATGCTGCTGTCAGACTGTAATTAGAATAAACTCAGTGCACCGTCTGTCAGTCTATTGATGAGAGACGGCTCCTGACAGACAGGCTCTGACAGGCATGACATCACTGACTGCGTTCCGTGGTTCCCGCCTCAATTGTCCCATGCTGTGGATACAGCAGTCTGCTCCATCAGCTGAGCTTTCACCTGCGATCAGTGCACTGTCTCTGCACAACAGCTCACTGATTGGCAGCATTAATTACAGTGAGCCGCCAGCTCTTCATGTTCGCACCAAAGCCTGTGCTCTGACCTGACATGTCTTTCCCTTTC
This sequence comes from Cyprinus carpio, assembly GCF_018340385.1. Taxonomy (NCBI): domain Eukaryota; kingdom Metazoa; phylum Chordata; class Actinopteri; order Cypriniformes; family Cyprinidae; genus Cyprinus; species Cyprinus carpio. The sequence goes on along the minus strand of NC_056607.1, from coordinate 1,733,946 downwards.
TGAGCCTGGCTTTCAGTCTGACTGATGTGTTTAAACATTGATCTGGTCACTATTTAGAGAGCAGTCTATAGTTGTAATAGGGACTGTGGCCACACCTTTGAGTTGATTACTTTTTGGCAAGGATTGCAAAAGCCAAAGTCATGTAGGACTTTTATTTTGTTAATAAAAAAAATATTTTTCTATTATCATAGAAATTATGCATGTCAGGTAATGACACAAATATGAAATCTATAATATATCTATATTACATAGAAAATAGCTGTGTGTTTTGATGATTTACTGCCTTTACTGATCATTTGTCTAATAATGTTCTGGGTTTAAGTTCTATTAACAGCATTTGTGACAATGTGGATTACTACAGAAAATAATTTTGACTTTGCACAACTACAAGTCCTGAGTGACAGGGCAAAGCAAGTTCACTGTTGTTTTATGGGAAACATTCAAATTCTGTTGTTATGGAATGCTACATGTAAAGGGTACAACTGGATTCCACTAAATCATTATGTTTTTAAAATATACAGAATAATAATAATAATAATAATAATAATAATAATAATAAAAAAAACATGTTTCCAACCACGTTTCCACCGGTGATTTCAGTTGCAACACATGCTCTTCTCTTTCTGTTCTTTCTAAACATAACTGTCTTCACGTTTTGCAATAAAGTTTAAATTAAATCACTTAGAAAAGATACAATGAAATGCAAACTTACTTTGTAATGTACCTTGCACCGTTAGTTTCTTACAGCTCTTTAAAAACGACTTCAGTTATCTTTCTTTTCACACTTTCATTTATCCCCTTTCGGTAAGCTAGTGGTGTCCATCAGTCAGCATTCCCTGCTGGTTTAGTTGATGATAGCAGAAAGCTTCACTGTGACAGTATTTCATGCTTACACATTTCAGTTCAGTGTCCACATCAGCAGTAAAAAAGTTACAGCTTCTTTGCCATTAATTTCATTGTTAGCTTAAATAATTTTAAGAGACTCTATAATTGCAATTGAAAGGGGAATATAGCAAAAAAGAGGAAACTCTTTTTTTTCAATGCAACAGCATAAAACCACAGCTATCGTTGTCTTTTTAGCTGGAGACATGATAATTTGATTCTTAAGACTAATAATATACAGTAAATAACAGTTAAGGCAGAATGGTTCAGGCAGATGCTTTTAGTGGCATAAGGCCATACTTGTATGAAAAGAGAAAAAATAAAAATAAATAAAAAAAAAAAAAAAAAAAAAAAAAACAAAAAAATCACACACACAATGTTGACATTAAGGGTTTATTTGATAAATTCATACAATAATATTTTCTTTTTAATATATATATATAAATAATTAAATTTTTTTTTTTGTTTTTCATTTGTATTTTTGTGCTTTCATTCTGCTTCAAGATAAGAATATATGATGATTGTGAAAACTGCATTTTCTTTGAGCTCCTTATATATTAGGTGACTAATGTAGTATGTCGAAGGCTCTCAGTGTGTGTGTGCAACACTAGAACTAAATAGTAGGAGGCAAATGGAGTTGCCATCACTCAATCTCACAAGTGATTAGACAGGCAAAGACTGTGCTTTGCTCCCAGCTGTTTTCCCTCGCCCTTACAGGGAATGTTGTATTGTTTTTGACCTATCAGAAGTGTAAGAGTAAATGACTGATTCATTATGAACACCTAGTGTTATAAATTCATAATGATATGCCCACAGTAAGTACATAAATAAATAATATAAAATAAAATAATGTATAAAATAAATATAAAAAAAGTTTAACGTCATGTGGAATTTTATTACTGTAGATTTAAAAATCAAATGAGTTATTTTAGGAAGCCTGATTGTATGTCACTGAGATATGGTTGTATGTCATTTGTGTATTCCTAGGCACAAAAGACAGAATATGTGATCAGTAGAAACTGTCAAAATTGAGTTTGGATCAACTTTGAAAAAATTGCTATCTAACGTATTTTAATTATTTTGAGTACCAAAAAATCAAACTTAACTAGAGTAAGCAGAGTAGGTGCTTACCCTTATGGCTATACGTTTGATCTATGCAAAACATTATTAAAAAAAAAAAAATTCTCCTAAGTATGATGCCCCTGTGACATGGACCATGGGAGTTTACTGAGATAAAGCACACATTACAAAGTGTGCTTTATCTCAGTAATATCAAGGAGATCCTAATTGTAGTTTTTAAACTTTATGAATGTAATTTAGAGTACAAGGCTTCTTGCAAGATGTGCTATTTATGATATGGGTGACTCCATACCCTTGAGAAATTGTAGTTTTTTGTTATTTAATCTTTATATTTAACTTTTCTAACAGCCTAGTTCAGAGCAGTGTTATGTGAATCGTGTTTTTCCCTTTTCATGTATTATTTAAAGTGAAAGATTCTCAGCTAATATACAGTAACTATTTTGAGTAAAATGCAGTAGGAGTAGCCAATGTGAGTGGACTGCCGACAGCTGACCTAGGTGTTCACCTTTTGTTTGGCACATATTCTAGTGCGCTTTTGACCCCTGTCTGGTCTTCAATGCAAGCAAGGTGAGCTTCCAAACCTGTCAAGAGTAGCTAAAATTAAGAATATAACTAGGCTATCACTGATTCTTGAGAAGTGGGACAAAACAGGGTGCAAAATTGAAGAAAAAATAAAATAAAATAAAACCTTGTACTCAGACAATTAAAATAAATTTATGTATCTTATATGTACTAAGCTATGAGCTATGCTTTGATGCAACATTCATTGTAATTCATTTTAATGAATGTCTGAAGGTGCTGACAAAAAGTGGGGACACAACTTTGAAATCTTATGAAACACACGTCACTGAAAAACAATCTTGCTTTGATATGAGATATTAAGTGTTGCTTTTGATAAAACAAGCTCCTTTTCATCATTAAATTTTTTTTATCCATTTTAAAGCTTGTGAATGATTTAACCCTACTCTGTGGACACACTGTCTTAGATGTAGTGAGAAGACAAGTGTCATAGATTTGATATAATAATGATAAAATTCAACTAAAGATGATAATTGTGTTTTAAAACCTAATAGCAGTTAAGATTGCTTGACATGTTTTGTCCCATTTCTCAAGAATCAGTGCTATATCATGTTTGTCACCTTTTGAAATGTCTGTTAATGTTTTAAAGCTTCTAAGAAAGAAATGATATGTTTCTGTAAATAAAGCATGAAGCACACAGGAGTGGTTAATGATGTGGATGAATTTCATTTGTTAAAGGGGTCATATGATGCGATTGAAAGTTTTTCTTTCTCTTTGGAGTGTTACAAGCTGTTAGTGAATAGATAAGATCCCTAAAGTTGCAAAGACTAAAGTCTCAAATCAAAAGAGATATTCTTATTAAAAGTTTAGACTCGTTCACACCCTCCTAAAACGCCTTGTTTAAACACACCCCCACATGTCTACGTCACTGTGTGGGAAGATTTGCATAACACCGCCCAACTTTGATTGTTGCTGCTGCTGCCGGAGCCATGTTGTGGAGATGCTGTTTCGTTGTGAAAGTAAAAATACATTTTTGGCCTTTCAAAAGAGGACACAACTAGAAATCAGTGGTTAAGTTGTATTTACAACACTGTTCCAGAACAGTTCAACCCAAATATTGTGTGCAGCACATTTTATGGAGGACTGTTTCCTGATCCTGGGAGAAAAGACTACAATGCCGGCTGTTCTGACTCACAGTCTGTAAGTATGGTTTACATAAGTAAAGGATTTGCCACTGATGATTCAAACACGAGTTTTGAGTAGTGTAGAGCAACGGTTGTTGTTTGTCATTTCTCTGATCACAAATGCAGACATCGTTTTATGTTTTTGCGGCGTGATGCAATGCAACTTGTAAAAACACAGTATAAGTCATTATGATACGTAATTATGTCCCCACTGGATGCAACAAATGGCTTGTTTGTAATGGGTTTTATTGGTTTTGTCTTGTCTCGCCTGTGTTCTGACTGGGACACACATAACAGTATGGTAAAGGGCGTATGTCACACACTTGAGGCATTCGGCCAATTACAAAAGCAGGGCATAGACGAGAAACAATAATGTACAGTATGTGGAAAATAGTGTTTTTTGAACCTTAAACTGCATAAACAAATTTCATTACACCAAATACACAAAATAATGTTCTTTTTAGCAACATTATATGACCCATTTAAGGAGTCAGTATTTTAGAACAAATAGTCATATAAAAAAATCGTAAGTGAAATCAGAGGAAAAACTGCTCAAATACTCTTTCATTGGATGAAGAGCTGGGATGACTTACTTTGATTAAATGATTCAATGACTCTCTCAAACAAACAATAAATAATTAAATAAGGTGCTACCCTGAAGGTCTAGCAGGGGTGTCCAAACCTGCTTCTGGAGCTTCAACTCTAATTAAACACACCTGAACCAGATAATCAAGGTTTTCAAACTCACTAGTCACGGAAAAAACAAGTGTGTTGGAGCTTGTTAGAGTTAAACTCTGCTGGACAAATTGGTACAAATGGTACAAATTCATTTAGCAGATACAGAAAATCCTTCTATAAAACACAAAATGCCTCCTGTTATTTATCTGCATCAAATCCCCTATACTCAATAAGCACAAAGATAATATTTTACCAGTAAATAAAACTTAAGCATTAACATGAACATTTTACTTACAGTTGAGCATGAAACAGACTGTTTCCCAAGAGGGCTTTGTTTGACCAAGGAGGTCAGTCATGATATTTTATTCTACTGCTCACCTGTCTCTTTATCTAAACACAGTTGTCTCATTAATACCCCTAGTGGTGAGGAGTTTAATTGCGGGCTAAGTAACTGCCAGGTGTCTGTTACATAATCAGATATCAGAACTAGTTTTGGCATGTTTCTTATAAGCCCTGCCCACACTGATTCTATATAAATATCACTGATCTATAATACAGATTATATAGATCAGTAATGAACATTCAACCAGATATTAGCTAAAATACTGATAGTTCCATTGGTTGAGCCAAAATGAAAGCCGTTGTAAATTACTCTACAAACATACACTTAACTCAGTACAAAAGTATTACTGTGCCACTGCATCTGTGTTGCAGTCTCATGTATTCTGTATTTCAGCAAAATTAACTGTTTATTTTTTATTTAATGGAGTATGATGACTGATCCCTCCTGACGTTTTGTCTGCTTTACTTTTAAAGGATTAGCTCACTTCCAGAATAAAAATTCCTGATAATTTACTCACCCTCATGCCATCCAAGATGTTCATGCCTTTCTTTCTTCAGTCTGAAAGAAATTAAGGTTTTTTTATGGAAAACATTCCAGGATTTTTCTCCATATAATGGACTTCAATGGGAGCCAACGGATTGAAGGGTTAAGTTTCAACACGGCTTCAAAGGGCTCTACACAATCCCAGCAGAGGAATAAGTGTCTTGTCTTGTGAAACGATCAGCCATTTTCTTAAAACAATAAAAATTATACACTTTTTAACCACAAATGCCCATCTTCACCCAGTGTTTACACAGCGAATGTGCAAAGAAAGTCAAATGCCTTTTCCCAAAAAAGTAAAACAACACTGTCGGACAATTTCAAAGTTGGAGGAGAAAATGAGAGTTTTTCGCCCTACCCTACCTTTCTGAACCAGGTACACAGCAGTCCGTATGAGCTGCAAATGCTCCACATACCCAGACCATTTGTGAGAATAAGTTCACGGGCTAATTAATATAAATAGGATTATACGTTGCTCCCTTGTCATTTGAGATGTAACTTAAAGCTTAAAGATTTAGGAATAAGTACATAAAATGATTTATTTGCCAAATGGCAGATACAGAAGCAAAATGAATTCGACTAAATCATCATCAGCAACAAAAAAAAAAAACTGTAACTGTATATATTTGTTTTCTCAAGAAAAGCAAATTTTAAAAGTCCACTGAAAACATATTTTCTAACATTTTTAGTCATAGACAACGTGTTGAAGATATATGTTATTGTCAACATGCCTACATGGTAAATAATAATATATTTATTTATTTATTTATTTTATAAAAACAAACATCAGGAAAATAATTCAACAATAAATTCCTCAGAACATTTTGCTCATTCTGAAGATTTTATTTTTACCTTTGTTTTCCGTATGCTTGTGTCACTTACAGTTAAAGTCATTCTCTGATTTTATTGTTGTTTGAAATATTGCAACGTTATTTGGCAATATTTTAACCCTTGTGTGACCTTATGGATATTTTTTTTTTTTTTTTAATTTTGTTTTGTTTTTAATCATTTTGCCTGTCCTAATGCCAACTGCATATATTTTGGAACAAGTGTGTATTTTTTGTTTTATTGGAATTGTAACAATTTCACCCTCATTTGCTTTTATAAATCTATTTTACACTAGGTACAAAAATAGTTCCTCTCAGGACTTTAAGGACAAAAATGTCCTCATTGAAACACATTAATCCCAGGGCAATTTAAATATAAAATGATGCGGTCTTTATTAATAGGATTTCATTCTGTTGGCAAGGCTTCATTTTCTCAGGTTTGGTCTATAAAGCAAATACTCACATTTTTCCTGTTTTCTGCTTTTGCTGCATTATAGAGCCAGTTGGATAAATTGTGCAGCTATAATTGTGCGGGTGTTTTGGTATGAATGTCAGAGTGTGGTTTGTATGTGTCCTAAAAAAAACAAAAACAAAAAACAAACCTTGTGTGTTTGTATGTGCAATGTTTGATAGAGAGAAATTATACTGTACTGGAAATCACAAATCCCACCACTGTGTTTGCCAGTGGAGCTTTGCTGGAATCTAATGGGAAAATTTTGGTACTGCACCCAAGCAAAATCTTACAAAAAGCTCTTTTTTTTTTTTTTTTTTTTTTTTTGCGATATCAACCTCAAATTTGGAACACAACTTGTTTGCATTTATGGTTTTGATTTTCTAGCAATTTTTGGATTCAATGTGTTTTATAAAATATATATTTTATGTAATAAAATTGCTCATAAATCATTTTCATTAACTTAAACCTCTATAACTTTTTACCACTTTTGTAGCTTCAACAATAATCTGTCAGGGGTCTTCTTTAAAATGAGACCAAATTAAAGTCTGTACTCCCGAACTTCAAATTGTTATGACAGTTTTTGGACTTTTTTTCAACAAGGGTTAAAGATATTATTATTTGGGGTATTTTGCATGGTCTGTTATTAAAGTAGTGTCACCTGGGTGGTAGTTTTAACCTTATCACTTAGCAAACCCAGTTAAAAAAGTCACTGCTTGCCACTGGTACACAGACGAAGAACTAACCGCACGTGACATTTCCAGCGTAATTACATAATGCATTGCAGAGCTAGTGGTGAGCATTTGTGGATAAAAATTATATATATATATATATATATATATATATATATATATATATATATATATATATATATATATATATATATATATTTATTTTATTTTATTTAGAAAATGACCAATTGTTTCACTAGATAAGACCCTTATTCCTCAACTGGGATTGTGTAGAGCCCTTTGAAGCTGCATCAACCTGTTTGGACCTTCAACACACTGGCTGCCATTGAAGTCCTCTATATGGAGAAAAAACCTGAAATGTTTTTCTCAAATGTCTTAATTTATTTGCGACTGAAGAAAGAAAGACATCTTGCATGACATTGGGGTGAGTAAATTATCAGGAAATTTGTATTCTGGAATGAACTGACCACACCCTTCCTCCGTCAAAGAAACTCTTCTCATGTGGGAAAAACATTGATATAAGCTTGTGTGTGTGTGGAAACCCACAGCTTCTGAAATGTGGAGGGGATATTATTCAAGAGTTTTCTGTTTCAGGTACAGTGTTCAATGAACTGCACTGTTTAATGGCACTTCGAATGGGTCTGGGTGGGGTCTGCTCTGCTGAGCAGATGTATGGGTTCCAGTCTCTGTTTTAATCTATTACATCTAGGAAAATTCTATTTCATCTACAGAACTGTTTAAAAAAATAAAAGAAAGAAAGAAAGAAAGAAAGAAGGAAGGAAGGAAGGAAAAAGAAAGAAAGAAAGAAAGAAAGAAAGAAAGAAAGAAAGAAAGAATGCAATAAGTCCAGTGAAGCTATTGTTTACAGTGAATTTAGAACAGTTTTTTTTTCTCTGTGAATTTAAATCAGGTTTTTGACCACAGCTTCTTGAGGCAGAATTTGTGTTTAATTAATGTTCAGTGGACACTAAACAACACTAAATAATTAGTGGTTACACCGCACTGGTACACTGGTTGCACTTTCTATATGATGTTACAGAGGTCTAGTGTTGGTTTTTACCACCACACCACAATCAGGCCAACCAAAACACCAGATTCTCATGCAGAGAACCAGCCTGCAAAAGCTAATTCAGTTTCCCTGACCCTTCTCTGAGTTACATTGTAATCAATTTGCAATTTAAGAACAGCCAAATCTGTTAACTAGGCCAGTGTAACTAATTTCTCTTTTTAAGCCATGTTACTGCTATTGTGTGCTTCTGATGCTAGCGACCGACAGTATGGAATAACATCACTGGAGGGGGCTGGTCTCGCCTGGGGTGCCAAATGACCACACAAGCACTGCACGCAAGTTAATTGCTCAGTTAAAATCTGGCCAACATGTACTTTAAATTACTAGTTTAAAAATTAGCCATATTTTTGTCATGTAACATGCCATGGTGCAACACATTTCTGAAAAGTTAATGCTGTTCTACGTTGACTATGTTCTGTTAAGTGATCACACGGCAAATGGTTTTTGGATATATCCTCAAGTGCTTTGTTCATTTGACTTGAATGATAAACAAAAGGTTGGAATGGTTCTGGTTGGCCGTCATTGTCTGAGCCACTGTCATAATGTGAGGTAATTGTCTGTCAAAACAGAACAACACATGATCAACTAACCAGAAATCTGTGCCTCTCAAAATGTGCTTGATTGCTCCCTGGAATATCAGTTTTTGAAAGTGCTATCTTCTCCCCCAGTATGTATCAAAATGAGTAACTCCTTGAAAACAATAAAATAAATGAAAACCTTGCAAAGAACTAAGTCAACCAATCTGTATTTATACAGTGTACTGTACATACTCTTTCAAAATGACTTCATAAAAAATTATTAATGGATACATGAAAAAACAACAACAACAACAAATATTTAACAGAGCAAAGCTGTAACTAACGTATTAATAGAAACAGTATTGGTCCATTCAACATCCAACAAAGGCAGTAGAGAATAAGGAGATTACTTCATCCTAGCTTTTACAGCACTGATTGTGAAAAGCAGGGAAATTGATTTGTCAAATAAAAGGAAATTAAAAACCTGTAATGACAGGGAACCCATAATGTCTGAAACAAATATACTATCAGAAAAAATGATAGACCCATTTAAAACACTAATAAATGAAAAAGGTACTTGCAGAAATGTGACATGGCAAAAAAAAAAAAAAAAAACTCTCTGGCAGTACTGATACTAAATTATCATTCTTTTTTTCCCTCAAGTGTCCTCTGTAGTGCCATCATGAAGCAGTCTGTACATCAATGCAACTAACAGAAAAAAGATTAGATATTCAGCAGCTGTCAGTTTTATAATTTTCAAATAAATGTATTTTATGAGGCATGTGTGTAACATCAAGATACATTTGAAATAATTTGAATAAATGCCTTAGCTAACAGTGAATATCCTGGCCTACCATGTGCAAAACACTGATAAGAGCATACATCCGTGTGTGTGTGTGTGTGTGTGTGTTTGGACAGACCCAATTCATTATCTCCACAACATTTAGGCCTGATGACGGCAATGGCTAACAGTATTGCTGCTTAAAATGTGATTCAGATTTGACCTACATAACTATATTATAACATTTTGTGATAAAGAGCTGCTATAATAATAATAATAATAATAATAATAATAATTTTTAAAAAGTGTCAATGTTGAATTTTGAGTCTTTTTTATTAGGCTTCTAGGCTTGACTCTTTGTGAAAAACAGATTTACAATTATAGTTTGCGCACTGCCTGAAGTAAATTCCTTCCATCACATCTGTCATTGGTTCAGGACTGAAGACTCCAGGGAGAGACCCTGACATGAATCCTCCTCCAAATGTCTCGTCCCTGATCAACCCCCTACCCAGACTAGTTTCAACATGCCAATTGGATCCACAAGCACAAGCTATTATCTCACAGCGGTAGTATATGCGGGCCACAGGGAATGTCAGAATATGGAATTCTACAATGTAACCTCTGGGCTTGATCATATGGATATCAGTTAGGTTTCAAATAATTGAGGAACAGCTTTTTTTGTTTTCTTTGTTTTTTTTTTTCTTTTTGTTTTTTTTTTCTGTAAGCGTGTTTTTAATAAGTTTAATAATCATTGGTGGTAAATAAATAATTTGTTTATTTGTTTGATTTGACAATCAGAACTAGTTTAATGATGGAGCTCCATTGGGACTATAATGCTGAAGGAGGTTAATTATCCTCTTTGGACAGAATCCATCAGGGCATCTATTAATCCAAGAATAGGTCAAAGGAAGCCATTAGGAAAGCTTCCTGTCTCCTGTGCATGATCTCCCAGACTGTGAAATGTGAGCAATGTTATACCACATTAAATAATAATAAAAATAACAATAAACAGCTGATTTTTAATAATACTTTCTCCACTTAAATGTCTATGAGAGTTTTTTATTTATTTATTTATTTTAATCGAAAAATATGTCTGTATTTAAACGCACAGTCTTAGGTTTAAGCGCACCTTTATTATGCCCAATTTTAATATCACATTTGGACAAGCACCAAATAATTATTGACACAAGACCATTGTCAGCCGAGACCAGGACAACTAGATGAGCCCCAGATCCCCTGCAAAGACCTTGTCTCAGACCACCACCGGGACAAGACCACAGGAACCGGTTGAATCCTCTGCACAATCTGATTTTGCTGCGGCCTGGAATTGAACCGCTGGTTTCGTCTGGTCAGAGAAGAAATGACCCCCCGACTGAGCCTGGTTTCTCTCAAGGTTTTTTCTCCATTCCGTCACAGATGGAGTTTGGTTGCTCTGGCTTGCTTAGTCGGGGGCACTTCATTTCCAGCGATATCATCAACGTGATTGCACAGATACTATTTAAACTGAACTGAGCTGGATGATGACATCACTGAATTCAGTGATGAACTGCCTTTAACTGAAAAATTTGTGTTTACTATTGTCATTTTGCATTATTGACACACTATTTTCCTAATTAATACTGACACAATCTGTATCGTTAAAAGCGCTAGATAAATAAAGGTGACTTAACTTGATGAGACGGCACACATTATAATCTATAGTACTTTATTTTATTTTTTTTTAATCAGATAACACATGGCAATCATGCTTTTATATAACACCATCTAAAGACATTTATTATATATATATATATATATATATATATATATATATATATATATATATATATATAGATATATATATATATATATATATATATATATATAATTTTTTTTTTACATATCAATATTTTACATTAGGCCCAAACAGTTAGAAATATACAAAACAATATTTTCTTTGACTAGACATATAATCTATTCTCTTATAATCTTCCATAATTGTTATTCATTTGTTATTATTACTATTCTTTTTTACATTTCAGAAAGATATGTGCTTTATATAGTTTCTGAGATCAATGCATTATTGCAGTAAACAGCAAATGATATAAGGTTCATCAACAAGACAAAAACCTCAAAACGGACATTCACAGGTACTTTTACACGGTACAGTTTTACAACATTGTTTCAGAGAGAAATCTGATGAATGGTAAATTTATACAATTTCACGAAAAACTCTTATTGATTGCACTTTTTTTTTTCTTTTTCATCAGACGCCTTGCAGAGAATAAATCAACTAATTAATCCAGATCTCTGTCACATGTAGCTGCCATAGAAGCAAACTAACAGTGCTCTTTTTCGGATACCTTTGTGGCTTGTGAACTTAAAGCTCTGTGCTTTTCACCAGTGGCATTTAAAAAATAAAACAGTGGAAATAAAACAGTCATTTCTCTGTCTCTCTCTCTCTCTCTCTCTCTCTCTCTCTCTCTCTCTCTCTCTCTCTCTCTCTCTCTCTCTCTCTCACACACACACACACACACACACAGTCACACACACACACACACACACACACATATCCCTTTATATGATTTCATGCAAATTATTTATTGCCCATCTAGTCTGTAGATTTAAAAAGAAAACAGCATCATTTCTCCTTGACATATTTTCATTCGAACAACGGCTCTGTCAGTTTTTTGACACAGAGTGCTGGTTTGTCAATGATGTCTGACAAAATGACCCTAGAAACCATGGCAACAGACTATAGCTTTTGCTCAGAAGTGATTATTTGCTGAAGGCTGCTCACAGCTATAATCGTTTTTGATCCAGGAAAGCAAATTTTGGTCACTTTCGCCATTTTTCCTGAGGAGTGGCATGCAAATGTGGTGAGCAGGATTAACAGTGGTTTCACGGGGTACGTCTGCCCCCAAAAATGACTTTTCGGACCCTGTGCAGTGATACGGTGCAGTTTTTCAGATCTGTCAGTAGCATAAACATGAATTTGGTCCGTCTTACTCTTACATAGAAAACATGTACTAAAATGATCCTAAAAAACACATACAAAGTTATTTTGTCTTAGAAAATAAAAAAGGAAAAAAAATAGTAACAGTCTTTTTTGACGTCAATTGGCCCCCGCGGCTGGTAATTCATCGCTGCCTGGTACATTTGTAAACCAAATCCATACTGGTCTTGTGCTTTTCAGGGTTTGCTCGGGGGCTAAATGGGAGAAGGGCTATTTGAAACGGTAGAGTCTTGAAAAGTGTAGTCTGGCTACGTAACCTTGACATCCAAGGTTCATCATGCCCCGTTGCACGCGCCCATATTCTCGCTCCCTGCTTTTATATAGATATATAAACGTGTGTATATATATATATATATATATATTCTTTTTTTTTTTCAGATACAATCAGATACAATTCAATTCTAACCTACAACTGTATTTTTAATACATTAATTACATGTAATATCAAATTAACATGGTGGTGTTGTAATTACATTGGGATGCCAAATCTTGAATTATCACTTAAATGATATCCTCTGGTTACACTGTGACCCTTTCTTCTTTTTCTTTTTCTCTTTTAGAAAGACTAATATCTTGCATATGAAATATAGATTAATCCTAGAACATAGCTGGACAGATTTTTTGGACCCTATGTATATATGTACCAAAACAATACAAACTGTAATCAGGTTGGTTTTCCCTCGGAGGTAGGTGAATATACTCTAGACATGGAAGTCCTTGGTTGTGATCAACCGTGATTACTCTTTTATTCTCTCTCTGAACGTTGACCTTTGATCATTCGGGGTGAAGCAGGGGCAGGGGGGTTAGATGTAGGCCTCGTCATTGGCTGGAGTGGGGTTTTCAGGTTGCTGTTCTGGCCCGTTCTCTTGAGTCCGAACCACCGTCGTGGGCTGAGTCATGATCCGAAGGCGCTGCAAAAGGGAAGGAAAATCATCAGCTGCCATTCCAGGTCGGACAAACTATTCCTGCTGAGCAAAGAAAGTATAAAAGCATAAAAGCTCAAATCATGGCCCTTGATTGGTACAATTAGGAAATCAAGGTGCAGTCGAAGCCAAATCCAAACATTTGCGTCCCTGGTGGGAACCTGTGATTCGAGTGTGTCAGGGATTATTACAAGCTTCATCCATGATATTCACGCTGTCTTGGGACTGGGACTCTTTGTTCCTAATTACAAGTCTCAGAAACATGATTCAGAGATAGAGAGGTACGCTTCATGTGGCGAAAAATACTCCTGTAAAAAAAAAAACTCCTGTCTAATTCGTTCAATCAGTCCTAGTCACTGATTGCATGCTCAAATGGCAAGAACTAAAGACTAATTGATGCAATTAGAATGAATCCAATGGCCACGAAATAGGAACAGTGCATGTTTCACCCCATGCTGAAACATCTGCATTAATAATGCACGCAATCTAAATCAATTACTCTGTCGTCAGTGGAGATGCTTTCATGTTGCCTGACAGATGCACCTGTGGCTGCGAGGAAAATGCAAGCGTTACCTCTTTATATGAGCCCTTCAGGGTGAGGAACATGTAGCCCATGTATCCTGGGATAAGAACCATGGACGACAGGGCCATGCACCAGCCTACACCTTGCCCCCACTTTGGGAACACGTAATTGTTCAGTGTAAGCGGGACCATCTGAACGGCGCTGAAGAGGAACACACCCTACGACAGAAGGAACAAACAGTCAGCCTGTGTTTCCACCTTAGGAATGTTTCCTGTACATAAAGACACCATAAAACTGCTTACGGCCACAATTAGAGGGGTGAATGCGACCCAGCACAGCTTCCACCAAATGCAGGGCTTGTATCCAATCATCTCCTCAATGTTGCCGTAGAATTTATTGACACCTGCGGTAGGCACAGAATAAAAATCACGGGGAGGGTCACACGCTACTGCAAAACAATGCACGAGCAGTTCGCTGAGGATTATTGCTGGGTGGAGGCCTGCTGTATGTGTGCCCCCTTCATAAATGCAAATAGAGAATCATGCTGTAGTTTGCATAATCAAGCCTGCCGTGCACAACAATTAAAATTCCACAGGTACATATTCATTCAGATCAACTGAGTGTGAAAATGAGTCTGGCAGTGAGATTAGCATGAATTATAAAGATCTTTGATAATAATTAGCATGCATTATGCGTCATGTCTGGATGTGAAGAATAAAAAGCGAATGAATTAATACAAAACAAAATAAAAAGATTCCATGTATTCATTTAATAAATATGAGGTCATAAATACGGCATGCAATTTCTTTTTTAAATATTTTGTTTGAAATGCATGCTAAATGTCACGCCACAGGACACTGCAGGCAACATCTCAGCAACTTAATATCTGCTTGGAAAAGGAAATTTACTGAATTATTAGACAAAGTTGCATATTTACCATAGAACCAGGATATGGAGATGCATTCAAAGAACACCAGGAACAGCAGACACATTCCACTGGCAGAATAGTAGTCAAACAGTTTGAACACGTAGAGACCACCCTGTCGAGAAAAGAATTGCCCTGATTAGCGAGAGATGTGGTTCATTTACATTGGTTTGTAAAACCAGCTCTTTCATTTCGTTAGCTGCATGGTAGCAGCAATGAGCATTAGCGAAACTAGCTTTTTCTTCCCTGCTGTGAGTATCAAGATTGGCCTGAAAAGTATGTAGTATTTGGGTTAGGATAATACATAATTGCACATCCAATGGTTCAAATTGTTGTGAGCATCTGAGCGATTTGCTGTATTACCATAAGTACTTGGGCTCTTTATTAAGGTCAAGATAAAATGATGTTTTACTTCTGTAATGTGAAATATTTCTAAGTTAAACTGCTTGCGCAGAAAGGAAAACAAATCGAATACAAATGAATTGGATCATGAAAAGTGTCAAGTGACTGTAAGATGCACTGATGAATGGTATACAATCATACCATATACATGGTCTCACCCAAGATACACCCGAAACATCTCATTCCATCATTTTCCTGTGCGTATTCTAGTCTATTTACTTTTATTTTTATGTATTTAGTGTATTATCTGTTAAGTAATAGTTGGAATTCATTTTTTTTTCTCTCCTGCAGTCTTCTCTAGCTTTTATATAACAGTGTGAGGTTATATAGTGGTTGAACACTCCATAGTCATTACATATCCCAGTAAAAACACTCAAATGTTTCTGTCCTCTGATGTGATTCTACTTAATGCAACTTCAAGAGCTCTTTTTCCACTCTTTGTATGTATTTTTACCATATATTCCATTACATACAAAGGTTTAGAATAAAATCGTGATAAGCCTCCATCTCTTTTCATAGGGTGATGTGAAATCCATAGAAAGATGAGAACGAGTATGTGTGCATTTACCTGTGTGATGTTTGACAGGCCAATCAAATAAGACACAAGGCAGACGACAGCGATAAAGATCTCTCGTCTTCCTCGTAGCAAGTGGGGGAACTCGTCAACGAGAGCAGTGATGAATCCCTCCACCGTACAGAACTACACAGCATAAAAAGCATTTATTCCGAAAGATTTATATGATAATTAAAAGACAAACACTAAAAGGATATCTAAATGAACTGGCTGTATTCAAGTCATAAATACTGGCTGAATTTGGAATATTATGCCACTGTATAAGCTATTCTGAATTCAGCCTTCAAATCGACATACAGTACTATCGACATACTTTGAAACATGCTCTTTACCTGACTGTCAATGCCAAGCATAAGCAACATGGAGAAAAACAGGATTGCCCAGAGCGGTGAGATGGGCAGCTGTGTGACCGCCTCGGGGTAGGCTAAGAACGCCAGTCCTGGCCCTGAGATCAAAACAGGTTTACTTAGCTTTAGAATATCTGTATTATGGCATAGACACAAATACATGTAATATGCTATTTGAACAATACAGCTCCAATGTCTAATTTCAGTGTTGGTCACTTTTATGCATAGCACAGATTGTAAACCTCAAATCAAATATTATGATAGTCATTTTATTTACAACTTATGTTATCTGAGATTTGTAATATTAGCAACCCTGTTACCAAAAACCCTAAAATAAGCAAGTTGCATATGTACATAAATAATATGTATGATTTTTAAAAATAATTACTGTGGTAGCACCTTTAATGTTTGATGTCTGTGTCACAAATTTAAGAGATTGCATAAAGTATAGTAGTAGGTCTTCATCCAGTGATCAAACTGAATTCCATCATAATTACCTGATGCAGCCACGTCTGCTATGGGCCGCTTTGTGATGTGGGCCATGAAACCTACGATAGAGAAAATGACGAATCCAGCGAACATACTGGTGAAGGAATTGATGCAGCAGACGATGATAGAATCTCTGAGAAGCAGACGAGAGCATGTCATTGTTTAGTAATCCATCATTATTTATCCTATTATCTGTGTGTTGTATTGAGAGTGACGAGGAAGCCTTTTTTTTTGTAGGCAAAAACGCTTGGCTGTTTTGAAATGCAAAATTTTCACGCATTTGACTGATTAAAGATGCATATTAAGGATAACATTTGAACACCCTTTAATAAATCTTACAGTTGCTGCATACTTGTAAACATTATTGTTGAAAGGGTTGTAGCTCCCAAGGGCGATCAGAGAGCCCAGGCCCAGACCGTAAGAGAAGAAGATCTGAGTGGCTGCATCAAGCCACACCTAAGAGAAAAGACCAGACATGGTAGAAATTCACCAAATTATACGCCTGTGAACACACGTCTGTTACCGTATGATAATTACAAAGCGCTCTACCTCTGATTCTTTCAGCTTGCTGAACTCAGGCGTGATATAGAACAAAATGCCCTCTTTCGCTCCAGGCAGCGTCACTCCACGGATGAACAGGATAAACAGCATGAAGTATGGGTATGTTGCTGAGAAATATACCACCTGAAAGACATATCAACAGCCTTAAGAAAAAACAAAACAAAAAAACATGTCTGCTTTGATATTATGCGACACTGCGCCGTGATTCTATCTGAAGAAAAACAACAATTGGGAAGCTCTTTGAAAGCATGACAGACTTTCATTATTTAGGAGATTCTGATCCCAAAGCCTTGATTTTGAATATTCAGAGCTTTATTGAATTTCTGAACATGTTAAAAACAAATAGCATGGCCGAATGTCACATTGTGACGTGCAAGGGCATTCTTACCTTTCCAGTCCAGCCTACGCCCTTCCAGATACAAAAATAGACCAGAACCCAGGCAATGGCCAGTGTTATTGCTAGTGGCAGTCTTATCTCTCCCGGCTTTTCCAAACCATCAGTCAGTTGATGCATGTTACGTCTGAGCGAGAAAGGGGAACACACATTATTAGAGAACGTAGATGTAGAATTTATATCTGTCAGCCCATTTAACTCACAAACAGTTTGAAATAGAGCCTGTCTAATTGCCGATGCAAAACATTCAGCTAGGGCTGTTTGCCAAAAATAGCACAATAGCCGCATTTTTGTGAAACAACAGTGGTTCGTTTGCACAGCCGAGGACAAAAGGAAAGTGTTTGTGTGTTGCTAGAATACGAAATTCCAGGGTGTTTGAGAAAAAAAAAGAAAAAGAAAACAATCTGCCCTTACTCCCAGAACTCCACGACGGCGCTCGTCATATTGGCGGTGTTTGCCATGCTGTAGTTGGAGAAGCATTTGTCTGTATTCCAAGGGTTGTCACAAGATTTCCAGGGGAGCTCCTGAAACAGGACATTTCAAACAGGAAAATCCCTGAGACAGCGCTTCAAGAATCTAGGCAACCGTCTCTGGCATTTTAGCAATTTCACATTTGATACCTAAAATGGAAAATGTGTACTTACTGTGGTGAATGAGTTATACAGGTAGTAAATTGCCCAAGCGATTATGACTATGTAGTAAATGTTAAGCCAGAACGACAGGACTGCTGCTGCCAGGCCAACACCTACGGAGACATGTGCGCTAAAATAACTCCATATTTCAGATCATTTTTGGCAAGGACACAGAACGACTGCGCTATAATGCAGGGACACCATCATTTACATGCTGCTAAAAAGAGCATGGAGTAATTAATCAGAGGGTTATTTGTGGTTCTTGATTACCTTTGAACATAGGGGCCAGTTTCCACACTCCAAGACCACCAATGGACGTGTACTGACCGAGGGAAGTTTCCAGAAGAAACAACGGGACCCCAGCAAATATGAGGGTCAAAAAGTAAGGAATCAAGAATGCCCCTATACAGACAGAAGAGTAACATAATGAGACATATTCAAATATGTATCCGATTTAAAAATCCACGCTTCCACTGCGCTTCCAATGATTGCGCGCATCCTGGACAAAAAGCGTAACCTATTTTGTAGTTTATTCAATCTGCAGAGTGATTTTCGTTCATTACGAAATCGGATTTATTTATTTATTTATTTATTATTATTATTTAATCCTTTTGTTAAGAGGGGGAAATGCATGGTAAAAACAACCAGGGTTTTTCTTTACCTCCTCCGTTTTTTCCACATAGATAGGGAAATCTCCAGACATTGCCAAGTCCGATGGCATAGCCAACACAAGACAGAAGAAAGTCAAATTTTCCCTGCCATGTTTCTCTGTCGGGAAGATCCTTTTTCTTCTGAACTTTCACCACCAGAGTTTTTGGTTTGTCGTTGGCGGTGGGCGCTTCGTTCAGCTCGGTTAAAACATGTCCGTCAGATGCTTTCGTGCCGTTCGTGGCCATGTCTCTGGGTTTGGTCCTGGCAGTCGGACGGAAGAGTTCAGCACCGGTCCACGTAGACAGCAGCTTCGCGGTTCGGTTAACCCACGACTAGAGTCAAAAAACGCCAAAGAAGCCTGACACTGACCTGGAAACCATACAAGACAAAGCGAGTTTAGATATACACATTATTTCACCCGTGCTTGATGTTCGTCAAATGCATTCGATGTCGATTCATCAACACAATAACGTAATAAAAAAAAGATGAAATAAAACAAGATACAAATATCCAACAAAATAAAATACAAATGGCGCACTTTTGATGGGCGCGCGGCATAAAAAGCTCAGACAAAACGCGTCTGTCCACATTTCTTTATTTTAAATAACTGAAAGAACCGATTTTGTACATTTCTGTTATCTAAAACTTTAACGGTGCCTGTGGTTTATTGCAGAATAGTTTGCTGAATGGCAAAGCATTTGCATTTCTTACTCTATTTTAATTATTTAAGGGCCGAAGTTTAGATAATTTTCTCTCAAATCCAAATAATAGATCTCATTTTGGTTATGTCGAACAGTTCGAATAATCTCGTCAGGTGATTACTTATTGTTTACATCCAGGTAAAATCAGCAAAGATCCGAGCGCTCGAAGCCTTTGCGCGCGCCGTCAGTGAGAAATGCGGGATCAAAAAGTCGCGCAAAACTGTCAATTTACAGATTATGACGGAAGCTTTTTAGCAGGATTAATGAATGCTTGACGAGTGCGAGACTAACTTATCGATAAAAACGCAAAATAAATTAAATAAATGCTACTAACTTGCACAATACTGTTGTAGAGTGTTGAGTCTGATAAGCGCGCGCAAACATCGCGTTTCACTGAAGTCCAGCGTTAAAACAGTTTGTTTTAGATGTTTAACTTTCAAACAGCTTTGCAGGAGGTTTTTTTTCATGCATATTAAAACTACGAACACGAACGCATTATTGTTTTATATCAGTCAAATGTGATCTACTTACACTGGAACAGTTTTCCTGCCAGTTTGGTTGTGGCGGCGCGTATCCGTTGGTTCCTCTCCAAATCAGACACTTGGAATTTTACTCTTCCAAACCCGTGCAAAATGTTTCCATGAAGTCAAGTGACGCAAACAGCTATCCTGAGGGGTAAGGTGAAAGAGGGTCTGGTTGCCTGGTGCTGTCCAATTCTGTGGTGCTGAAGGACAGGGGGAAAGAGGCAGAGACACGAGCAGCTCCGTCTACCATGAGCGTCCAGAGATGTTACATGAAGCACAGACCGTCACTCTCAATGTCAGCTCAAAGTCGACCCTCCCCAAACACAACATCTCCACCACTGAGATCCAAGACACTGGGCACCTTCTCCTCTCAACGCTTTTTATATGCTTTGTATAGGTTTTTTTTTTTTTTTTTTCAATTGGTCTTTGCGTGACACAGGTCATGTGTTTATCAGATGACTGACACTGCTCACTCGCTGTAATTACTTTTTGCAAATCATTTATTCATTCATCTATTTTATTTGTAATCTATTTTATTTTAATAAGTCTGTAAATGTGGAATTGCAGACCAAAGTACACCAAAATACAAATAGGTGTACCTTGCGGTATGTTGCAGGATATTACGATTTTAAAGCATGTCTCTTGTTATTAAATGGATTTGCTGGATAAAAATAACTTTTGCTAGTCATATCAGGTTGATATATTGGCCAGGCTGATTAATTTTTAAATCATCAGCATTGACCAATGCATAGACAGGATTTTTGTTTTATAATTGTTTGTTTTTGAGTTGTGTTTTTAAAAGAGTTACTATGGTGTACAATTATTTTTAGCAAAGTTGGCAGAAATCTCAGCACATTTGCTTTCATTTAATTATGAGATACTGACGTTCTATCAGTCACTGGACACTCTGCTATCTGGATATCAGGGTGACAGAATAAATAAATAAATAAATAAATACAACAAAATGACATCAGTAGCATTTATATAACACTCATCCATTTTCTGTTATTGTTTATTCTTTATTTTTTTTTTATTTTGCATGTGTGTGAGAGATCATGTGTTTTATCAGATGACTGACACTTGTATTACTTTTTGCAAATCATTTACCTATTTAATTGTGCAAAAATGTGTGTTTTGTGTGTGTGTGTGTGTGTGTGTGTGTGTGTGTGTGTGTGTGTGTGTGTGTGTGTGTGTGTGTCTGTGTGTGTGTGTGTGTGTGCGTATGCTTATTTGTGTGATTTAATTATGCACACCAGTAATAAGTATTTATAAGCATGTGAATATCTCAGAGTAATCTTGCCCACACAACATCTCTGACCTGGAATTACTTCTCTTCATACATTTTTATATTTCAAAACTGGATAGAGCTAAAACAATGCACAACAGCAAATGTGTTTTGGGTAGAAAAAGGCCTGAACTAATTTACTCTCCGAAAAAACAGTGGTTTCCAAAGTGTCAGATTGGGATGACGATTCCAGTCATTCTCTGGATTCTGGTAAACAGTGATAAGGAAGTCAGTCAATAAGAAGAGTCTGGGGGTGGGAGATAAATTGAAAACTGGTCTTATAATCTTCTTAGCTGACTGTCTCCCAAAATAAAATACCCTTGCGGGGAAACCTAAAGGAACGCTCTGCACAGAAGTTAGCTCCTATACGACGATAATTTAGTAGTCTGTAATTAGATGTTAAAGCACTCACAGATCAAGAAGACTTCAGACAAGATGATTATCATTGTTTAAGAATGACAATAAAAATATTCAGAAGCAGGTCCATCTGCAACAGGAGCTGTCATCTCCAGCACTGCTGATGTTCACGTCATCCATCTTTAATGCTTCTCAGTGTATGAAATCAAATCAGAATGGTGGTAGTAAGAAACATCTGTCTAGAGCTTCTGACTTTATAGCTTGCTTAAAATAAATTACATTATCAAGTAACATTGTACTGACATGCGTCATTTATTCCAGCTGTCTATTTTTCACCAACATGTTTGATCCTTGAGAACTATAAGACTTGAGACTTTAAGACTACAGACTGATTCTGCAGAAAAGTCCACATTACAGCTGTAACGATAATGACACAAAAGAACATTGTCACTTTCAGAGTGATCTTGAATGATCAGAATAATTTACCAGTACCAAGGTCATGGGTTCGATTCAATTCAAGTCATTTTAGGTGAAAGCATCTGCCAAATGTGTATATACATAAAAAAAAATAATGAAAACCAGCCTTCATGTTCAGGAAGCATATTTGAAAACAATCATTATTTTTGTAGTTCTGTTTGGTAATGCAACACAGAAATCAGATTAATGAATTAATAATTAGCCAAAACAGATCCTCATTCCATGTAACTTCATGTCATGTAGAGGCGTTTATATCTCTGGGTTTGATTCCGGTCCTCAGCAAGAGAGTCACAGCAGTTTCATAGTTCAATAAACCAAAGATTAGAGTCAGATAATGAAACTTGACACCGACCTAGGGTGCATTGTAAGCCTACGAAGGTGGTTGAGATCATTTGTGCCATTGGTTAGGAAACACAGCCCTGGACAAGAATGAGATAAAATAGACATAGACATTGTTTTATGCACCTGGTGCTTGGCAAATACATTTATACAAATTATTTAAAAATAAAAATAAAGTCAAGCTATACTAATCAGAAAGGTTGGAACAAATCACTCCAGTCTATTCAGGTCACACAACTATTACTATTGGTACTGAATAAATGATCAGAATTATGCTAATTCATGAATTCAATTTCCTACATACCACACAGGGCCAATCCAAATGAGATGAGAAAAAAAAGATGTAACTATTGTAAATGTAATTCATGAATAACATTTAACATGTAAACTGTTCACCAGTTATTTCTAGTAGAACGCCATATCAGTGCAATAAGCATGCAGCAGTGCTGTTGCAGAAACCTGGTGTCTTCGAGAGGAATCAAAGATCTAACTTCTGCATTTCATACTCAACTGCAGCCTTGTGGAGGGTTGAAAAGCCTGAGCTGATGGCAGATGGTGAGCCAATGAGGGGTGAACTAACCTACTAATGATACAAAATGAAATTTTGCATTTAGAACCCATCTGCTTTGTTCACCCTCTGGGGATGGAGAGCTCAGACATAGCCACACATTTGTGGACCTGTAGTGAGAATCAGAGAGTCTGGCAATTGTTGGTGGCACACATGGTTACTCAACTGTGCAATGAATCTCATAACAGCAAAGGGTGGCAGTAATTTCCACCTTCTGGACCAGGATATCTATCCCTCTACATTGTGGACCAATTCATTCTACATCAGTGAATGCTTCATGCTTTCTACTGTATACAGTCAGGTTCAGCAATTAGCCCCCTGTAATTATGTTATCTGTTATCTAACGCTTGATCTGTTTATGGGTTTAGTGGTTCAGTAACCTAGTGTTAGTGTTGAAGAAATTAGAAAGAAGATTTGATGAGACATGAAGGTCCAGAAAAAAAACTCCAAAACCCTAAACATAGTGACTGGGAAATGATGTAAAATACTCGTGCTACAAGCTATGTTTATATTCTTTATTGTTTTGATTATAATAAAACATTTATTTGTGTGTGCTGTGCATGATCTGAGATTCTCAGTAAGAAAAGACAGATTCATTCAGAGTGTTCTCATGTTCTTATAAAACAGATACGAGATGCATAACATCACAATAATGGAAGTGTTTCTACAAATGGATTTTATTAATTTGCCTGCAAGACAAGTCTGTAATCCACAGAAAGAAGTCTGGCAAGCTGGTTTAGGCCAACTGATAAAAGGAATCAGAAAATGAACCATTGAGGGAACAACAAAACTTTAAATTTGCCAGTTTTTTCTCTTTCCATCTGGTCATACACAATTTGGGGAGTTTGCAAGTGGACTAGATCCAGACAACATTACTTCTTTCACCTATTCAGGCAGAGAAAACAAGGCTTGAAATGTCACATCTCTTTATGCGTGACACCCCAGGCCCCAGAATGTGGGCTCTCTTCATTGGTAGGGCAGTCAGGTAGGCTGCATGGAGTCCTGCAGAAGAGGCTCAGCGCTGGGTTTCCGCTCTGGCTGAAAGACTAGGGACAGACTGGCGTGTCTGTTGCTGGGTGATCAACAAGGTGGTCAGGGGCCTGTTCAATAGAGAGAAGAAAAAAAAAATCTGGGAATGGGCACAAAACAAACAGATACCTCTTCCCACAATGCAGTAATGGGAATATGAGTGCGATGGTAAACTTGTTTTAAAGAGGTTTCTTTTGACTTTGGGACATTATCACCACAGCAAAAGTGGCATGCAGGGTGTTTACTTCATTTGGAATCTGTGACTTCAAGGTTAGTTTAAGTTTTGCAAAGATTTATTGGGATAATAGTTAACCTATAAACATTACTAACTGTAATTCAGCCATTGTATGATCCGTAATCTGCTAAACAGAATATGCTGATTGTTCCAGATTCCTGAAAAAGTTTTTATTAGGTCTGGCCTTCATACAGGCCAAATTACTGCACACAGACTTTTCAAGCACTGCTACACCAATGATGTTTTCTCACAGTAGCTGCACAGATCCAAATGAAAGAACACTATCTTCAGCTCAGTCTACCAAAGATTGCTTCTCTTCTTCTCAGCCGTTCCACCAGTACAATACAACCTATATATCTAGCCAGGAACAAGTGCCTGCTGGTACAATCATACGGAGCCCCTAAAGGGACATGTTGGTGAAAAATAAATAAATAAATAGGTTGGGAGGAAAAAATATTTTTTACATTTTTGACCTCTGAAAAACCTTTGTGTTTCCTTGAGAAAGTTTGTGTTCCCTTGCAAAACCCATTGAATTCAGTACAAACTCTTCCTGTTTACTTTACAGCTTGAAGCAGTTCATGCAGCTCCATGCGTTCACAATGTAGCATTTTGTATAGTTTTGTTGTGAACCTGGACTCAAATATTAAGAAATACATTCAGTGCTTCGTTCAAAGCATGGTTTTGGGACATTCTAAAACAATGTGGCTTAATGTACTAAAACTGTGACATTGGAGGCCCAAATTCGGTATTAAAAATACTTTTAATACTAATAACAATATTACTATTAATAAAGCAGAATAACCATGAATGCAACATGCTAATGCATATTAAGCTTTTTCTCCCCCATAGAAAGCCATTATAGACAACACTTAAGGTAGGCTAATAGATGAAGATTTTAATAAAAAAAAAAAAAAAAAAAAAAAAAAACTAATCTGGTACACAGTTTATTAATATAATATACAGTATTATGCACAGGAAAGCAGACAAGCCCAGAGTATGAATGGAACATGCAAGTTTTACATGTTTTCTCCCCTGTAGAAAAACATTATAATATCATAACGTGGCTTAATGGATTACCTGCGTGTGCATAGTATATATTTTTAATAAAATATAAAATTTGGGCTATTTATATCACTGTTTTCTTATATTATCTCGGGAAGAAAATGCTTGTCATGCAATTCAGTTCATATTCTGGGCTCAACTGCTTGCATTTACACAGAATATATTTTCAATCATTTTATATATATATATATATATATATATATATATATATATATATATATATATATATATATATATCACTGTCTTCATTAAGCCACGTTTTCTTTATGGGAGGAAAATTCTTAATGTGCAATTTAGCGCTTTCAGTTTATATTCTGGGCATATCTGCTTTCCTGTACGTATAATTTATTAATAAACTGTATACCAAATTTGGCCTTTTAATACCACTTTCTTAGTTCATTAATTAAGTGTTTTCTTTCTATGTGGGATAGAACACTTAACATGCAATTTAGCGGGTTATGTTCATATTCTGGGCTTGTCTGTATGCTTTATTAATAAGGTGTGTACTGTATTTAGTGTTTTACGTTAAGCTTTTTAGAATGTCCCAAAACCGTGCCTTGAACTAAGCTCTGACTGTATTTCTTAATGCTCGAGTCCAAGTTCAAAATAAAACTCTATGAAACGCTACACTGTGAATGCATGGAGCTGGATGAACCACTGCATGCTGTAAAGTAAACAGGAAGTGTTTGTCCAACTCATCTGGTTTTGCGAGACAACACAAAAGTTTAGCAGGGGAACACACATTTCTTGAGGGAACGCAAAAAATGTTTAAAAATATTTTTTCCTCCCACCACAATTTTTTTCCACCACCATGTCCCTTTATGGGCTCTGTATAATCATAAAAAGACAAGCATTTTCCTTAACTTTCATTGTACTGTTTCGTGCTACTGGAAATCGTACCACTGCTGAACATCCTTTCTTCCATGAACATTTGACATTTGTAAATATACTGAATATTTTTTAAATAATATTAATCCATTCTTTATCTGTTTTCTAACTATCCCCTCTTGTCTAACCTGTACTATTCTGAGCAATTTGAGAAGTGAGCATTTCTCATCTTACTGCTTCCTTCAGGAAGAAATCTTGATATATTCTTTATTTATAAGGTGATTTTAGTAAAAGTATACTTTATTAGCCTACTGAACCCATGGATCTCATTGCCTCCAGCTGTATTTACTGTCAAATAAATACATTTAAATCTCATGTTTTGTAAAACATCAGTCTGCCTTGCTGTAATAATAAGATTTTTTTTTTTTTTTTTTTTCTCAGAATGCAGCTGCACGTTTGATTGGTTGACACAGAGCTTCCCTTGGGTCTTGTCTGCTTGCTCTGTTTGGGGTAATGAAGGTGGGCAGAAATAAATTCACCAGTCAAGGCGAATATCAGGAGTTAATGACTTTTCCAGATCCGCCCCACATCCACCTGCCGTCACAGCTTGATGAAGGGAAACAAGCACAACAGGCAGGAAAAATGCTGCTCTTTCTTGATAGTTTTTATTTTATGTTATTTTATTTTATTTTATGCCACACAGACTAGTATATATATATATATATATATATATATATATATATATATATATATATATATATATATATATATAAATCCAAAAACATTCAAATCATTGTCTTATAATGATTAAACTTTATGTGTATTTATTTAATAATGACAGAGAGTATACACTAGCTAACAAACAGCCACAGAAAAGTAGACACTACATTTGAAATATTTGTGAATGGGTTGCTAGGTAACAAACCACTCATCTTCAGAGTATGCAATATATGTGGCCTCCTGTGGATGGCCTCAACTGCAGCTGCTTAAATAGGTTCAATAGATTTTATTGAATCCCACAAAATGCCTAGATTAGAGCTCAGAGGTTAATACACATTAATATAAGCCTTTGAAATACTCACTCTTTCTTTAACAGTGCATATTTGTTTTTTTTGTCTTTCTTCTATTTGCAATTAATAGTCCTGAAGTTATGCATTCATTTTCTTATGTAATACCCTGGAAATGACCATAAGAGATCTGTAGATGTTTAAATATTGAAATAGCTAACTTCAAATTTTCATATTTTACAGTATACTGCAAAAGTAGGGCCTTTAGCTGGTTCAGCAGTGAGAGCTCTGCTCCCTCGGCTAGAGGTGTCCACATAATCCTTGTGCAATCATTTTAGGTCACTGCCTCTGTGAGGAAGCTTCTTCTTTTTTTTTTTTTTTTTTGCAGTTACACCACCCATTGACCATCAACATTATCATCTGACTAGCAGCCAGAGGCGTCTCTCTGGCAGTACTCCAGAGAACAGCACAGTCTTTAGGCACTCTTTAACCTATACAGAACCTGTGAGGTCTACTTGGTTCCCTTGAATAACCGAGTAAAAGAAGACTGTCAGTGACAAATTATCAAGTGAACATATTCTTTATTAAACGTGTCTGAGTGCAACAAGAAGAGGTTATATTTTATTACATTTGTAATAACATGCTCAATGTAGTTTGACTGACTGATTTTGGTAATTCCACTTTTGAATAGTTTAATAAGGGTTTGTGGCAAATTAAGCAAGTTTGCATTCCCCAAGGTTCAGTGCTGGGACCCCTTTTATTCTCAATCTGTAGCTAATAATAATTAGGGATAAAATGTCCCTAAATTTACTCTACATGTTCAATGCAAGTTCAACTTCTAAAGTTTGTTCTGATAGCAGGAATGTCCCATTATTATTTTTTACTCTATGATACCAGAGATGAATTAGAGGATTTGGTCCCACTTTATATTAGATGGCCTTAACTACTATGTACTTACAATGCAATTATTGTGTACATACATGTTTTTACATTGTACGTATATATATATTTTTAAAATACCTGCATATAATTACACATGCAATTAATTTCTCTAATTACATACACAATAACACTGTTGAGCTATACACCTTAACCCACCCTTAAACGTACTCATACCACCAAACCTGTCCTTAAATTTACCCGTATCCCACCTCAATAGCGGCAAATGTGTTCTGCAATACAGTATTCACACAATAAGTACACTGTACATATATATATATATATA
This sequence comes from Cyprinus carpio, assembly GCF_018340385.1. NCBI lineage: Eukaryota > Metazoa > Chordata > Actinopteri > Cypriniformes > Cyprinidae > Cyprinus > Cyprinus carpio. The sequence goes on along the minus strand of NC_056607.1, from coordinate 1,705,329 downwards.
TATATATATATACATATTTTTTTTTTTTTTTTTAAGTACATTGTAGTTAAATCCGCCTAATATAAAGTGGGACCGAGGATTGCAGCTCAAATCTACAATTACTCAATTACAATTACTCAGATTCTACAGTTTGTAAATCTCACTTGTATGTAACTGAGATATTTAACCGATGACATCCTTCCTTTAAGGCCAGTACTAGACATTAGTCTAAGGCTTTTTCATTCTGTGTCAGCCAGCTATACTCCTTACATAGGCCTTGAGTAATAGCTTGTAGGACATGCATTTAGGGTGAGAAAAATATCACGGGTTCTTACCGTCATAAATTCTCACACAAAAGAGTGTCCTCTGCTTAATATGCCCCTTGTGTCCTCTTGTTGAAGGGTCTGTCCTCATCTGACCCTTTCCACTCCTTCAAAGCTCTTTTAGAGTCCAATTAAAAGGACAATGTGTTGCATGAACAATGCCATTATACCACAAGTATAATTCACCACAAGTTATTTCACTTTGTAAATACTCAACATTTGTCTGCCCTTTGTCAAATTATTTTTGCTGCCTCTAATATTCTGTTCATTTCCACATCATTTTGTTATGTGAAGTGTCATGGGCAGGTGGTGGATGTTTTCAGTTATATCCATTTCTGGTCTGGTTATTTGGCCATGTAATGATTCAGTCTAACCCTGCTTCCATAAAGAGTGATCCCAATGAACCAGAGACATGCATGAGGAGAGTGCAGTGGCTGAAGTCAGGCCAACCACCAGAGTTCAGTTCATCTGTAATAGCATGCACTAGAGTTTTGACATACTGTGCATGATGCATGTATTAAATACTTATACTTAAATATGCTATATTTGAAATGGCATTGTCATGGGAATAAAGCGGTGTAAGAACACATTATAAACCAAATCTAAACCTGGAAATCACAAATCATAAGAAATGTTGATATGCTTATATAATTGATAGTAAATGTGTTATATTAACAAAATAATAATTTACTTATAAATTGGAAAAATGCTACAATTGCTTAAAAATGTACAATTGTACAGTTGCTAAAATGCTTAAATGGAATCCAAAGACTTTTGGAACACATTGTATTTTTTTTCTAGATTTTAAGATTATTTTTGATTAGTCTCATGCCACAGTGACATATGCTGCACTGCAATTAAGTCCCTTTTTCAAGCACAGGTGTCGGCAATCTGCTCTTTACTCTCTTCCACTCATCCTGCTTCCAGCCTATTCATCACTATGGAAACGGACTGGATGGATTGCTCCATTGCTCAGTGATTGGTATGACGCCACAAATGACAGTGCAAGAATCATGACTTGATACATTCAGCTTTTATGCGAGTAGCAAGTTAACCGGGGAAAAACAGATTGTGCATTTTATAGACCTAACCAGAAAATGCTTGTGCGCAAAATTCTGTCAATCTTAAATATTGTCCAAGTTTTATTGTCCAAATTTTAAAACCCAACGCTTCAAATTTACAGAACACTTAAAATTATAACAATTGACTGCTGCGATTTCCGCCAGGTCAATTACAGGTCTTTGTCATTGATTGATAAGCCGTGGCAGAGGCAATTGAAGATCCCAGTGTAATAATCTAGCCTTGCAGGGACTAGCGCCAGCAGCTGCAGTAATTAGTATGGTTGTAGAACACAGAAAAACGCTATCATCACCATCCTTCAGCTGTCACAATGCACAGTATAGCAAAGTGCATTTTATAGTTGCTGCCACCGGTGACACTAACTCAAGATCGATAGAATATATTTGCTTTATACCACTTTTTCTAGTAGCCATGGGAAAGAAACTCTCTAAGGGGTGATATCTAATGCATTTGAAATGCATTTACACTTAACCCAGAGGAAGCAGAAAAGGTCATTCTGTGTGTAAAGGATTAAAGTAAAATAAAGAGAACATTTAGAAGCTCAACAGTGAGGAAACAAATCGTTTTATTTTAAATGGTTGTTGTCTTATGGTTCTCAAACAGTTAACAAGTACTAAGACCATGACAGTTTTCCCAAGCTGTGGGTAGTCTTGTATGGTCAGCAAAAACAATGTGAAAAGAGCCTCAGAGCAACAACAAAAGGACTACTTTTTCTCAAACAAGGTGATGCCAGAAATCTGCAAATTCCACATATAATACATGTAACATCACCATAAATATAACATGCTGTGTTATATCAAACACAATAATATAGCCCCAGTGTTTTGCTGTACACTTTAAACCTACATCTTAATAAATTAACAAGCTTGTAGTGTGGTTTAAGGATATATGTCTGTAAAAGCATACGACTTTCAGAAATGCTTTGGTCAAGCTCAGACACTGTTGATTATAACTTGATCATTTATAAAATGGTGAGAATATAATCACCATAATAATAATAATAATAATTTATTGAATGAAATTCCAGAAAACATGAGAGAATTCATCACATTCATTGCTAACACAGGACTCTCCCCCACTACATCCTTATGCATTCTCACATTCTTACTGTTTTCTCTTAATCTATCACTGCATTCAGCCCACAAGCTAGAAAAATATTTTTCATTTCTTATAGCAACATTTTATTATTATTATTCTGTTCACTTTAAATTCCTATTAAATGGCATTTGGGAATAGTTTAGATTTAATTATAGATTCTGTTTGTTTCTGTGACAGACAATTTTGTACACATATTACAAATGTCTGTGATGGGGCTTTGTATTCAAGAATATATTGCTGAAATGCCAAACTGGAATTAATAAAACATACTGTTATGGTTTTCCATTTCATTGTTCTCCACCGCTCCACCATGTTTGTTAGGAAAGTCGTAGTGCAATGGTGTTGTGGGTGTTTGTTTTGCACCTGTTTTACGGTCCATCAGGTGAAAATGGTAACAGATGCGTCCCTTAGAAAGCACCACTGATGACAATAAACCTGTCGTTCACTCTGCAGATTCTGTGCACACTTAGTGTTTTTGTGTACAAAGCACACTAAAACATTTATCTAAAATGACCCTAATTTTCATTATCATCACCATCATCATCATCATCATCATCATCATAAAAAGGCCCAGGTGGATTCCTCTGTTAAAATCCCAACACTCTGAATCAATCTTTTTGTCCTATTTAGTTTCCTGGTTGTAAGGGGGCTATTTGCAAGCCTGCCAGGAGAGACTGTCACAACCCATCATGTTAACCTTTCCCTGATGGAGACATGTGATGACTGCGGCCGCCAGCACTTCCAGCTCTCTGTGTCCTCCCCTTCTCCATTCCTCTGCCTCCTCCTTCTTTCCCTTTTGGCAAAGTGGCATTGCTTAAATAGCTTTATCAAATGGTTGTCCTGATATTTAGATGTTAACAAAGAGAAATAGCGATGTGAGCATTGGGGAAGGAGTGAATTATGGGGGAATGATGAAGTCAGGTCAGTAAATGCATCACGCTGCTGTGCGGTACACTGCCGCAAATGAGTCTTTGCCACTGAAAGGATTAATTATTGTCATCAATCATCCGTCTGATAACTAGAGTGGAAAATGCCTCTGTTTAGGGAGTTTGGAGTGAAAATCATGGAAATGGCACTTTTGCAAACCATACAAAATTAATCACGGCTGTGCCTCCAAAGCAAATCAAATCCATAAAGTCATATTTTGATATCGGTGACAACATATGCAATAGATCAACCGAAAGCATTCTTGTTTTACTTGGCTTAAAAATACTATGTGTAATTTTGCAATACAGGCTAAATATTCAGCGACAGCATGTGTTTAATGATGCCATTTAGGCTAGAAATACTAGAAATGATCCAAAGTGCATATCAGAACTGCTCATGAATAAATCTGTTACAGATTTTATTATTATTTAAATATTATCTATTAGAGGCAGACAGTAGTGAAGTATTTTTACTCTGTTTTAAAACTACATTTTTCAAGTGTCTGTACTTTATCAGAGTTTTTCTTTAGAAAACTTTTACTTCACAACATTCCAAAGCATAATATTGTAATTTTTACTGCACCACGTTTAATATTAAATATAATTTAATACTTAATTACATAAGAAATCTAGTACTTTCTTTTACGCAAGTAAAAGTAATTCAGCGTTTTACTGGAGTACAAGAAAGTACTATATTTTTAATGTTCAAAAGGATTAAAGGTAAAAAAAAAAAAAAAAACACTTTTATTTATGAAATGTAGTGCAGTAAAAAGTATGACATTATGCTTTGGATTGTTTGACAGATAGATTTGAGAAAAGCCTTTTTTTTTGTTTTGTTTTTTTAACTCAAATATTGACAAAAACAGTTCACAAAACAACGAAAACAGAATTTGCGTACAAATGTGGCAATTCCATAGAAAGGATATGATTTTCCAACATGGCCCTCAGATTCAAGTTTATTTGTATAGCTCTTTTTACGATACAAATCATTGCAAAGCAACTTTACAGAAAATTACGTTTCTACAATATTTAGTAGTAGCTTATCAGTGATGATTGTCAGTTTATGTGCATACGGCAGAAATGTTCGGAAAAATCAATAAAAGACATAAACAAACAGACGATTAACACTATTAACAGCAATTATGCAATCAAACTTATAGCAAAATGTGGTATGTTGTCTCTAGGTTAGCATCATCTGAGGTCCTCTGAGGGGTTGGCATCATCTCTTCTCAGGTGTTCTGGATCCAGACTGGAGCTTGTGTAAATCCTAGTTACCACGGGATGTAAATCCCAGCAGAAACAGAGAAACAAATAGAGACATAATTAGCGTAGCTGCTGTTCCAGCCAAGTAAAATTAATTAGTTTAACCCAAGCTAAAAATAATAATGCACATTTGATCAGATATAACTGCAGTCCAAGCTTATGAGATGCATTATTTGAATGCTTGGCCAAAGAGGTGTGTTTTTAATCTAGATTTAAACAGAGGAAGTGTGTCTGAACCCCGAACATTATCAGGAAGGCTATTCCAGAGTTTGGGAGCCAAATGCGAAAAAGCTCTAACTCCTTTAGTGGACTTTGCTATCCTAGGTACTATCAAAAGTCCAGCGTTTTGTGACCTTAGGGAGCGTGATGGATTGTAGCGTGGTAGAAGACTAGTTAGGTACGCAGGAGCTAAGCCATTGAGGGCCTTATAAGTAAGTAATAATATTTTGTAACTGATACGGAACTTAATAGGTAGCCAGTGCAGAGACTGTAGTATTGGGGTAATATGATCATATTTTCTTGACCTGGTAAGGACTCTAGCCGCTGCATTTTGGACTACCTGTAGCTTGTTTATTGAGGATGCAGGACAACCACCTAGCAGTGCATTACAATAGTCCAGTCTAGAGGTCATGAATGCATGAACTAGCTTTTCTGCATCAGGAACAGTTAACATGTTTCGTAGCTTGGCAATGTTTCTAAGATAGAAGAATGCTGTTTTTGTAACATGGGAAATATGATTTTCAAAAGACAAGTAACTGTCTAATATAACACCCAGATTTTTGACAGTAGAGGAAGTAACAGTACATCTGTCTAATTGCAAATTGTAATCTACAAGGTTCTGTGTAATGTTTTTGGTCCAGTAAGTAATATCTCTGTCTTATCTGAATTTAATAGGAGAAAATTATTGGTCATCCAATCTTTTACATTTTTAACACACTCTTTTAGCTTAGATAATTAAGAAGTTTCATTTGGTCTTGTTGAGAATCATCAGCATAATGATGCACAACCCTGTTCCTTACAGCCTACAAAAGAACTATTGCTGCATTGGAATGTATAATTATTCATAAACAAATGAATGATTATTAATAATTATATAAAATATTGTGTTATTTTCATTATATCATTCTTTTGGTGGTCTTGGTACAAAATTGTTATCTTGTTCTGTTGAGTGTGCAGCTCTCAGGAGAATTCTGTGATCTGGAGACAAAATAAATGTCCTTCAGAAAGGCATTATTGTCTAGGACCTCAGCGGCCTGACGTCCTCAGGCATGGTGGAATGGATCTACGGCGTCTGTGGCAGCTGCTCTGCCTCTGTTACGTCTCAGCCAGCTCTCTCATTTATCTGCAGATGACATCCTGAATTACAGTGAGAGCAGAAACCTGACAGCGATGTCAAATCAGATCTGTCTCAATAATCAATGCAGTGCCCCCCACCTCGACAACCACGCAACATTATTGAGAAGTCATGCTCTCTCTCGCTCTGTTCAGCTCAACGGACTAATTTACCCATGTAGGCATTTTCAAACCCATCTTAATCTGTTCCTCGTCCAGTGCTGTCTTGTGCAGCAGAGATCTTGGGTGGCTCTTTGTGGGTTGCATGGAGAGTTGACTTCACTGATCCCCATGAAAAGCCCTTGGAGGCTGTCCTCTTGAACTGCCCCGGATGCATGGAAGATCCTCACCGGGGTCATTTCATTACTGAAGCTGTCATCAGCCTGGGCTCCATGACCAGAGGATGTATGCGTTGGCATGCTTGTTTTAGGGCATCTGACTCATGTTCTTTTCAGTTGCATGTTTGATTGAACATGGCTTACATTTGACTTTAGTGGAGCAGTCTATTACAGAAGCATTCTATTACAGAAATGGAGCATTCTGGTATAGAAGTTTCTTCGGTTTTATTTCTCTTGTTCATTTATGTTGGTAAATGGGTCATTCCTATTAAGCAGGACGTTTTCATTCACACCTCGTGTCTTGATGTATTAGGTAAAATGTTAAATTGAAATGTCCTCAGGTGCTTTACCAGTAATTAAAAAAAAAAAATGGAAAAATTGGTTTATTAAGAAATATTCCAAATGTTTCTTCATTCTTGATTTGATTTCTTCGGGTTTGATCTGATTTGATTTTTTTTTTCTTTTCTTTTCTTTAATAAACAGTTTGGTCATGTGTAGGTTTTTCTTGTGTCCTCAACATAACTTTCTGAACAGGAATTGGTGCCAAAACAATGTATTCATAGCACCATTTGCACATATATATACAGTATACACGTAAATTGAATGTTTTTCAAATACAGTGCTTTTTACAGTTAAGTCCATCTTGAATCTTCAGTGATAGTCAGGATTTGATGAAACAGGTTACAGCAATACACACGTGTCAAAAGGGACACTTAACATCCAAAGGAAATCACTCCCTCTTACTGTTAGACTGAAAGAGAAAATTGATAGACTGAAATTTTCCCTGCAATTAAGCCATTAATAAGTTACTAAGTAATGCAAAAGTGTGCCATGCATGTTTTCATATATAATGTAGTCTCATTAAATGTCTCTATGATGTTTTGATCATGGATTTGTTTAATGTAATGCAAAATTTCTCCAAAACTTCTCTCTAGGAGTCAATTTCCACTTTTGGATGAAATAATCCTTTAAGCATTTTCCAAAGTAATGATTAAAAATAAATAAATAAATAAATAAATAAATAAATTTGAAGACATCATGTCCAAAAAATAGTCAGCAACCTTATGATGCTTTCTAACATTTCCTGCTTTGCCCAAAATCTAGGGCTGCATTGCATGTTTTCTTTTATGGATGAGGCAATCCCAGAATGCATCACAAAGACCTTGATAAAGAAAAAAAAAATGATTATGATTATGTCAAGACAAATTAGAAATTACATTTCCATTCAATACCTACAGTATATAAAAATAGTTCAGCCTAGACATATTTGTGCAAATATTGTGTACTTTGTATTTTAAACTTATGCAATCACAGAGTCAGCGACATGCTAAGCTGAGTCTCTCGTGTGCTTCATGCTTTTTTGACACAGAGATGTTGTCTGTTTAGAATAATTAAAATCAGTCACTTATGAGGTTCCATTTGGGTTATGATGCTGCCTTAGAAGGGAATACTGTATGTACAGTAGTCAGCAGAAAGCAAGTAAGCTAGACTAGGGCTGTAGTCTTTACAGTCATCCACTGTAAAGCTTCTTTCAAATAATATGCGTTGTGACGAGCGCTATGGTAAACTTCAATTCCTGAAGGCTTAGTCTTTGGACTGTCCTGTCGAGTGTACCTCGCCTCACCACACTCCCCGTGCTTCCAGCCACAGTCTGTCTCCCATATCATCTGCCCTCCCCCAGTCCTGCTTGTTACACAAGGCTGACCGACCAAGATGATTCACGAGAGGCAGGCTTTTTTGATTAAATCATCTGCCAAAATGCATTTGAACAAAACCATTGTCTTCGCTTCAAGTGCATTCAGCTGGCCTGCAATGTTCACATTGTTTGGCTTTTATTCTTTCGAAGAGTTGCAATTGCAGATGGAGAACAGGCATGTGTTTATGCACAAATATAATTTATCTAAAGTGTAAAATCTCTAAGATAAAAGTATTGTCAAGAGACTGAATTTGCAGTCTGTGCCAGAGGACATATCGAGGAACAAAAAATATATACATTGACCTGGTTGGGATATGATGGACATGGTTGTTTTATGGACTCTCTGTTAAAGCACATGTTTGGAGTCTAAATATGTGACTTGCAGTGCAGTGAATGTCAAATTGGGGTTTGTTAATACAAGAGACAGCTCACACCTTCAAATAATCCAAAGTCAATCAAACAGCCCTCTTGCCAAACTTAATAACATGCCACAGGCTTTTCTGAGACGCTTTCAGTGAGCTTTTAACTGCGGTGGGGTTGCGTTTGTTACATTATCCTCTTAGTCTAGTGGGATGGAATCTGCAAGAGATTAATAACATTTCACACTTGAGTAGGAGACGGTGTCAGCCAAGGAAAGAGGCACTTGGAGATTAGAATATACACACAACATATACCATGAGGATTTGGATAAACAAATACAGGCCAGTTTAATATTAGATAGACTTGCCTTAAGGGATGAATAGAGGGGGCCAGTAGAAATTAGCAAGAGTTCACAATATAACAAACACTGCATATAAAGAATCGATACATTTGACAAGTTTTTGTCTAATGAGAGCCAGATTGCATGCTGGAGTTTTTACAGTATATGACAGAGCATCATCATATGGGTCACTCTCCAAATATGGCAACAATGACAGTCCCAATGTAAATTGTACATCATTTTATTTAAATAAAATTTGAATTGTTTATCATTTTATTTTAAGAAGGACTGCTTTAAAGTGCAAACCAGATGTGATCATTGGCATAACATTGTTTAAAATGCATGTGAAAGATTTTTACTAAAGTTTCTTATATTGATGCCACCTTTATAAAATAAATACATTTTACTGATATTCTGTCACTGCTGGTGTTACAGCGCTTTCTTGATTTGTCAGATTTTCAGAGAGTCAGACAGTATTTTATGAGTAGGAGATACTTTTAACATCAGAAGTTGGAAGGTTAACTAATCTTTGTTGAAAAGCATCCTCATATACAATTATTCACGCTTTTCCTTCGGTGTTTAAAGGGGTGCTATTATGCGTTTTCATTTTTTCAACTTTAGTTAGTCTGTAATGTTGCTGTTTGAGCATAAAAAAGATCTGCAAAGTTATAAAGCTCAAAGTCCAATTCAAAAGGAGATATTTTTTAACAGAAATCACTTTTCAAAAACTACAACGAACGACTCGTTTGGACTGCAATGCATATTTTCCAGGATTTGTGATATCACAAAGATCGACGAATGGGACGAGACCTGGTTGAACTGCACTAGAGAAGACAACAAGTGTTATCACACATCATGTTGGAGACACACAAGCTTTCCCAAGACAGACGAGCTTAGAGTGGTTACAATCATCCGGGTTTAAATCACAATCAAATTGATTTGATTTTGATGCAATATTTAAACTGACATTTCCAGACCAGGCGCCGAGTGCTGCCAATCACAACACACACTGGCCCAGCTAACCAATCACAGCACATCTGTTACAGGAACTATTCCAGCCGTTCATGCCAGACTGGGGAGAGAGCTGTTGTAATAATGTAAAATATGTAAAAAATAATGTGTTTTTCGAACAACCTAGTATGAGAGCCTGTTCTAGTACACCCCCAAAACAAAATCAAGACTTTATAAAAGAGCTTAATAGGACCCCTTTAACTCCTGCTGCACTGTTTGCAGTACTGTATATACAGTACATGACTGAATGACAAGAACATAGTAACATGCTACAACAAGCAGAACATCTTAACAATCATGTAGCATGGCACTAAAAAATTATTTTTCATGTTATGGTTTCAAAAGCAGGACTGTCGTGCTACATTAAGTGGTGGATAAGACATGTAGCCTGATAAAGCTCTGTCTTGTATTTGTTTTAGATGTTTCCACCTGACAGCTGCTGTAGTCTCAATAAAAGCATACAGGACTGCAAACGTCTCGGTATAAATCTCTATACCCCTCAGTGCCTCTGAAAGAATAGCTGTCACCAGAGCACTCTTCCTGTGCTCAGTGTTGTGTGTTCATCACCATTTGATGGATTTTGCTGTGAAACGGTGTGAGATAAAAGACAAGAGACCAGAAATCCATTTCTTGAGGCAGCCAGCTATTGCATTTCCACAACAAAGGTGCCACCGTTTTCATGACACCTTTATGGATAAGACACAGAAGGGTGCTTAAACATAAAGGCTTTAACATGGCTCACCCCTGTATTGTTTCATCATAAAAGAAGCTGGATGCATTTGGGCATGAACAGCCCTTGATGTGGGTCACATGTCAAAACAATGACGACTGTATGATGGCTTTTGCATCCGCATTTGTGAATGGAATGGAAAGCAATTGAGTTCGTATGAGAGGCATTTCTCAGAATGTGGTAATATACACAAGTCACGTCTCATCCTTGGAATAGCAAGGCAGCTGGACATGCTACAGGACATCATTTAGAGCATTAATGTGTGCATGTGGCACTGTCAACACCATCCAGTTCAGAGTAATCAAATGTTTTTCATTCTACATCTTATACTCATTCTTAAGAAATTCTGAAAAATGGGCTTTTATCCTCAGATGTAAATGTGGTTTGCACAGCACCTATAGAAATGAATCATTTTGCACAAAGATTAAAAACTACATTACTCAATCCTGTCACAGTGCGTTTGGAATTTACAAAAAGCCTGATGAACTCTGATAGCATCGATCAATTTTGGTGTGCCTTAATAATAAATAAATTGCACATTATTATCTTCATGAGTGAAAATACAAAAATTAACAATCCATGACATTTCTCTTTTTTAGACATTTAGTCTCAAATATCATTGCACATCAGTCAATATTTTCATTTGCTAACAATCATTTTTATTCAACTAACCTAAAATAAATAAATAAATAAATAAATAAAAAACTTCCCCATAAGATTTGAATTATTGAGGTTGATGAGGCATAATGAATAAAGATTGTAAGAGATACTGACTATGCTGTCAGAAAGATAAAACCATTATTTTTAAAAGCGTAAATTTAACAAAGTTGAGACAGATGTGAGAACGAAAACAAATAAAAAAGATAGTTTTGCACAAAAAGCAAAAAACATTTAAATTAAAAAAGTAAAGAAAAACATTTTTGTTTTTTGTTTTTTACACAATATGTCCTGTTAATTACATCTGTATTAGATCACAAAGACGTGCACATTTGTGTTTTCTGAGCATAAGTCATATAGCGAAACACAAATGAGTGTGAGCATCAGAGGAGGATGAACACGACTTTAATAGCATTCACAGAAAATCACTGTCCACATCAGAGGATGAACTTCCTCATTCCATCTTTTTTATTCCATTTTATTGGAGCTATTCGGGCTTATGTAGCAAATCCTGCTAATCATTAGTGCATAATTCCCTGCTTTGTGTCTGAAGGCACGTGTCTAGTGTGCGTATCTCCCCTCAGCCCTTATCACTTATGACAGCGTGGCCTACAGAGACACAGAGAGGACGGCATTATCATAGGGGCAGCCGCTGATGTGTCTATCGGACAGAAAATGTGACACTGCAGACAGAGGTCCACATTCATTTTTTTCCAGACTGGATGTGCAGCAGAACTCATCATAGGTCAGCAGTAAATCAAAAAGAATTACACAGCTGCCAAAGCCCATTACTTCAGCATAGCAGAGGTAAATCTACTCGAAATTCAGCGCGCCAACACATACCGTAAACTAAAAAGGAGATAAGGACTGACATTTATGATTTTTGCGTGTGCATATGTGTGTGTTTTTCAGCCTTCGTCAACAGATACAACTATCTGAATGTCTCTCGTTGGAATTTAAAGGTGCTGATGTCAGAGTGTGTGACCTGTGCTGTGTTATTATTAGCATGATAAGATCCTGAGAGCAGAAACAGAAAGGAATTGCTTTAAATCAGCACAATAAGCCTTCATTCCCCACAGCCAAACCAATCTAAATTGGATTCCTTTGTTCTTTGTTTTCAAGTATCCTTCCATCCTCAACCACTGATAAACTGTTTATTACCTCAAGGTGAATCTTTTAACAGAAAATTTCTTCTGTTTGAAATTTTAACAGAAGAAAAATCAATATGCTCCCCCATACAATCTAAGAAAAATCTTTTAAAGGGCTATTAATGGATCAAGTCCTAAATGAGGGTAATATCCATATCAGGTTATGGATTGTTTAGGAGCATGAACAAGCCTGAAAAAGATGATGGTGATGGAGGTGGTGACCATTTTTTAATTTTATTTATTTATTTTTGTATTGATGATAATGATAGTGCCAGTCCATGTTCAAGATCAATTCCATCAGTGGCTGACATTATATCACAAAAGGTATTATGTGAAAATATCACAAGCTGACCTGTTTATTAGCTGTCTGACCTCAGTGTTTCTTCAGCATAATGATGGTGTGATCGGGTAAACTCCTAATTTGTTGCTTATTAATAGTAAGGTAGTAGTTAAGGAAGGATTAAGGGATCTAGAATATGGTCATGTAGAATAATGCATTAATATGTGCTTTAGAAACACTAATAAATAACCAATATGCCAGTAATTGCTAAAAAAAGGAACTAGATAATAGTGAGAATTGATCCCTAAACTAAAGTGTCACTCATGTTCATGTTAATTCACAGTGCATTAATGTTAACAGATCCAACTTTAGATTTCAAAAATGTCTTAGTAAATGTTTATATTAATATTAACTAAGATTAATAAATGCTGTAGAAATATTGCTCATTGTTAGTTCGTGTTAACTAATAAAACCTTATTGTAAAGTGTTACCAAAATCTCAAAGCTGAAAAAGCACTCATGATGTACTTGAAACATCAAAATGGCATGTGATTTATGTAGTTCACAAATGTAAGAATGACTTGATTTAAAAACATTTCAGTTCTTTGAAATACATCTGACTTGAAGTAACTGACTGACCCTCCATGACAGAGCTGAACTGACACAGCCACTCTAACATGTCATTTTTCCTGATGCTCCTCACTGTACTTCAGAATGCTTCTGGTTTTTAATTATGACTATCAAAAGCCATCTCTTTGTGCAGTCCTTTGAAGTCTTTTGCTTTCATTCACTTAAAAATAGACCTTCAATAGGAATGGCTAGCCGCCTCAAACCGGAGATTTCTAAGGAAAACTGCAGTGTCCCTCGGGCTGCTCTGCCTTTGACCCATGAAGTGGCCCTTCTCTCAGGAGGCGGAGGGAGGTTAGGGGCCTGTAGACATTTCACCTGCCTCTTCAGAAGCACTGCGGGCAACAAGACGCCAGATGACCTTGTTGCTGCAATACGTCTCCATCCTGTTACTCTTCTGACCCACGGATCCATAGTTCACCTGATCGGGTAATAACTTCTGCGGATCGGCTGTCAATGGACTGCGCTGGACCGCTCAGTATGACACAATAAAGAAATAACTATACGTTTTGAGCAGCATTTGAATGCTCATCATTCTCACTGCTAAAATCGGTCATTCTTCTGCCAGCCAATCCTTATGAACATGTGCCTTCAGGACCACATTTTAAATCTCGACGTTTCAGTGGTTTTTCCATTATGTGGTAAATTGTCTTTTTCCCCGTTTTCCCCCACACATTGTTCAGTTACTATAGAAACCAGAGGCGGTGAATTCACTGCAAACTGAGGGCTGACAGACACCCGTGTGAGGACAATCAACCAACCTCAAGTGTCTCAAAATGGTTGTTTATGCCAAATAAATGCTGCGCATATTGCACATTTTCTCATTTTACCAAAAAAGGACACAGATTTTTTGTCTAAAGACAAAGATACCTTTTCATTCTTTCTTTTTTCTTCACCTTTATGGCCGTAAGTTGGAGCAGCACAGAAAGATTATAAATAGCTCAGGAGCCTAAATTTGGTAAGGCCCCTCTCCAAATTCGAGTTTGCTTTCCTGTTCATCAGCAATTCATTACCTGACACACTCCATGCCCTGGAGTTACTATAGCAACACTGCACAGACAGTAATGTCCTTCAATTGCATGGCTTTGAAATCCAGGAATAATTTCAGACTTTCAGACATGTAGAGGTGTTAACGGAGGCTTTAATGTGAAATAAAATACTTAGGATGTCACTGGAGAAAATAGTAATGCGTTTATGCCTTTGATGTTGCCACTGCAGGCTTTAACAGACTGTCGCACCAAAAAATTGCTTTTTAATGACAATATTTCTTGTGTTTGCTGCCCTCTGCTGGCTGATTCTCTACAGCCTGCTGTTTGGAGAATGGAGTCGCAGTGAAACAGAATCATTGCACTCAGAACACAAATCCAGTAGTTTAACCCTGATGAGGACACACACAAACCTTAGTATTCAGACTAATGCTCAGTCGATATGTGCTTGGTCCCCTCAGTCTTCTTGAACATTTGGGTAAATCTTCATCTTTTATTCTGCTTTGTTTATAGTAAAAAACAAAACAAAAAAACAAACAAAAAAAAAACACTAAAATATCGAATGGCTAGTTTTGCAGAGGTCTTTTCGTCATTAAAATATCACGCTAGTTTGGGTTCCCGAGTGGAAAATTAAATCTGAACAATCTTGGAATGTTTATCAGTGGCCATTGTGATTATCAACGTGACTGTCAGCAAATGTAACAATCAAAATCTTCATTATCATAGTTTCTGAAAGATAATAATAATGGTTGGATGATAATCACAGGAATAATAGCAAGTCATCTTTCTGTAAGATATTGCTGCCCCAAAAAAAAGAATCTTATTTTCTCAGTTTGCTGACGTAAGTCCTCCATCCTCTCTGTCTTTCTCTCTCTCTTTTTCTTTCTCTCTGGACGAGTTGGCCCCATTTCTGAGGTGAGCAGAGACGTTACTGTCAAACCTGCACAGAGGCTTTGGTTTGCCAGCAGACATTAGCGTATGAATGAATCAAACACTGTTAACTTGTGTAATTAATTCAGCTTCAGCATCCTTACAAACTACAAATCATTTCACCCTCCTGAGAATTTAGGTCGGGTTTAGGAATTAAAAAAAAAGACATTTGGATGACTTTGAGATATGGAATATACAAATGATAGAAATATGGAATATGGAATATAAAATCAATATGAAAAAAGAGGTCAGAGCAGGGTGAGAGTCATGTTGCCCTGGACAGAAATGACATTTATAGTTTAGTGTTACTTTTCCAAAAAAAAAAAAAACAACAACAACAACAATGCAACGATTGACCAAATAGAATGACATAACCCAAAGAGAATTTAAAATGTATTTCATTTTTTGTTATGGGTCTGAGGTGGAACAACCTGATTGCTGAATGCTAAATCAGGTGATCATTGACTAACATCAGCATGTATAGGAAATAAAAAGGCAAAGGCAGATGTGTTTCTGTTTTGTGACTGAAGCAGTGTGACTCTTCATGTCACCATCATGTTTTTGCAAGTCTTGCTGAGAGCAGGCAGCACAGAATCTTTTCTCACAATAACAAAAACAGCTGGAACACAGTGCAGTGGGATGGAACAGAAAGCAGGTTTCACATTTTTCAAAGATTAATTTCTTGACACAATATCTTTAAAATACAACATTCATGACTTGAGATGCTGAAAAACAGTGAGAGGCAAGACAGTGGCCAAATACATCTGTCTGCATGTGTGCATAGACCAACATTATTACAGTTAAAATACAAGAACACATTCTGTGTGAACGACCCATCAAAATGCATCTTTAATACCAGGTAGTGTTTGTCTATTTAATGTTTTACACATCTTATTGAATAATGTCTTTGAATTATCTTATTTTGAGGACATTTCTCTGCAAATATTGATATATGTCATTTATCTGGTTAAACATACAATCTCACATAATCAACTTGATGAATTTGAACATCGGTTTTAGTCTATTTTATTTTTATTTTTTTATTGCTCTTAATTCTGGAAATCATTTACTCCATCACATTTTCCCTTTTCTGCATGTTTCTGTCTATTCTCTGATTGCCCTGTTCTTTGCTGAGCTCAAAGGCAGTCATACTCTAAAGCGATGTAAGAGGCACTGGGACAGACTCGTCCTGCTGACCCTCTGCCGGCTTATCATCTCTGCTGGATGTCATTTGCATTCCATTAGAGCTCACTCATTCTCCCTTTCTCTGGCTCTTTCTGCAGCCAAAGCCTCATCACTTGCATTATGCAGCAGAATCATTTCATACGCCTCTGCATACGCCAGCCGCTCCAAATACGCAGTGCCAAATCAAGCACATGTTTCCGGAGGAAAAAAGGGAGGAAATGCTCTGATTAGCGATTATGTATGATTAGAGCCTGGATGTGTGGATTTTGATGCTTTCCACTAAAACATAGACAGAGCGTTCTTCCTGCACATAGACGACACATTTAAACCATTTATGTTGCATAAATTTTAAAGGAATGGTTCACGCAATAATCTTAATTCTGTTACCGTCATAACTGACCCTTTTGTCTTTCCAAACCTGTATGAATTTATTTCTTCTGTAAAACACAAAAGAAGAAATTGTGTTTTTTTTTTTTTCCATACAGTAAATATGGACTGGAACATTTAATTTTCAAAGGATGCATAGGCACAATATAATAAATTACATAAATTATATTGTAAATTGTAAATGACTCATGTGCTATATCCTATGTCTTCTGAAGATATGATCAGCATCATGTGAAAAACAGACTTAAATTTAAACAGTTAATAGGATGCCAGTTACCACATAATTTTGGTAAGAAGTTATGAGTTGTCTTTTCACAGCACCAATCAATTGGTGAAACAGCATGACAATAAATGATCTGGCAACACTTTATTTTAATGTGTCCTTGTTACACGTTACATGTACTTACTATTACAATAACAATAGATTATGCAAAATTGCAATCCCTAAACCAAACCCTAATCTTAACCATTTACAGTAGTACAGTAAGTACATATAGTTAATTAAATTGACTCAGTACTTAAATGTATAATTACACTGCAACAAGGACACCTTAAAATAAAGTGTAACCCAACATTCTTCACTCTGTGGCAAGAGGTGAATTGGTTTGTGTGTAGAACTGAAAGATGCATACTTTCATCACAGAAAGTTATTTTTTTTTTAGATGAGCCAGTGTGTACCAGGCATAAATCAGATAATTGGTTACACTTTTTTTAAGGTGTCCTTGTTACAGAGTAACTATAAATTTACGTACTGAGTAATATAAATTAACTTCATGTACTTACTATATGGTTAGGATTAGGTTTTGGCTTAGGGTTACTTGCATTTTATTATGCATAATTAATTGTTATTATAATAGCAAGTACATGTAATATTTGTAAATATATGTAAAAAAAAGTGAAAGTGAAATGGTGTAAAGAAAGTATGGGGACCCATACTCAGAATTCGTGCTCTGCATTTAACCCATCCAAAGTGCACACACACAGCAGTGAACACACACACACTGTGAACACACACCCGGAGCAGTGGGCAGCCATTTATGCTGCGGCGCCCGTGGAGCAGTTGGGGGTTCGGTGCCTTGCTCAAGGACACCTCAGTCGTGGTATTGCTGGCCCAAGACTCGAACCCATGACCTTAGGATTAGGAATTAAACTCTCTAACCACTAGGCCATGACCTGCCCACAAAAGATTGCTTGACCCCGATGTGATAATAAATAAAGTGTTACTGAATGTTGACTGTGCACAACAGGACCTTCAGGAAAAACGATTCAGATACATTAAATCCAGAACTGAAAAAGCTAAATAAAAGCCATACCTCTGAATAATGAACCTTTTTCTAACAGTAAAAGAATTTCATGAGAGAGACTCTCGGGTTTGAACAAACTGCCTCCCTGACAACTTTAGTTCTGTAAGGACCATTTCTGTCCAGGATAATTAGAATACAGTTTGGTTTGGTCGGTATGGTTCTGTTCTGGGTAAGAACTCCTCACCAATCCATGCAAAAGAAGGGGTTATTATATCTGTAATACATATGTGACCCTGGACCACAAAACCAGTCATAAGGGTATACAGCTATTTGAAAATCTGGAATCTGAAGGTAAAAAAAAAAAAGGATTTTTTATATATATATATATATATATATATATATATATATATATATATATATATATATATATATATATATATATATATATATATATATATTGAGTAAATTGCCTTTAAAGTTGTCTAAATTAAGTCCTTAGCAATGCATATTACTGATCAAAAATTACGTTTTGATAAATTTACGGTAAGAAATTGACAAAATATCTTCATGGAACATGATCTTTACTTAATATCCTAATGATTTTTGGCATAAAAGATATAATAATAATTTTGACCCATGAAATGTATTTTTGGCTATTGCTACAAATATACCTGTGCCACTTATGACTGCTTTTGTGGTCCAGGGTCACATTTATGGAAGCAATTTAAGAGGCCAAATTATGACTGGACAAGAGGAGGAGCTGGGGATTGAGGAAGGGAAATTAGTTTCTTATCAACATAATGAAAGCAACTGAAGGATAACTAAAAAGATAACTTATAAAGGAATTCTGTGAAAGATGTCATATCCCTATAGGTAGACATGGATCATCTGAGCATCAGCTGATATGAGCTTGACTGATGTGGCCTGCCAGAGCTGATGCTACATGCTTGATGATAATTATAGGGTACACCCCATGTTCAGAGTTGTCAAAATCCAGACGTCTGCTAAGTTGTTCCTTCAGTACCCTAACTGTTTGGTCCCCTTGATGTGGACCTCCTGGTGAATGCTGATGAGGTTGGAAAAAAGCCTTGAACATCTTTAACAACACAAGGTCTATGAGACGACTGTGACTGTGGTGTGGTATGCTGCCAGAAATGTAGCTCCTATGTCATATAGCAATGCCGAGCCTGAACTACTGCCATCCTTTAAGAAAATGTATGCTGTACCAGTGTTAAGTGGCCTTGGGCAACTTTTCTCTTTTTCAACAGTTTCGGAGCATTAGGCCCAAATAGGTGCCCAAGGTTTTCTTACAGTCCTCCAGCAGTCATGTTTGGGCAAACCATACTTGGTTGCATGCTACCAGAAACTTAGTGGTTAGGTTACCTAACTCATGGGTCACATAGCCTATTGCCAGAGTAGCCCTGTGGAGGAACTGCGAATGAAGGGATTAATGGGTTCAACATATTGGTGATACCAAGAAGTATTTGAAAGATCATGTATATGACAGAAAAGTATACCTGTTTCAGCAGAAAATCCAAGCAACTGCATTGCACACTAGGGCATCATTCATTACACCACAGAGGTTTGCCAGGGGACACCAGCAAATCTGCAATGGGCTCTATTTTCAGGGCACAACTCAACCCAATGGAATCAAACCTCTTCAGCCATGTACAAACAAACTACTGTACAAACAATCTTTGATTGCTGATTGGGTAGACCAAAACCTAATAAGGCACTCCTGCCACAAAAAAAAAAACAATGTGGCGAAGAGGGCTGACTGAAGAAAATAATGAGCTAGGCAGATTTAGCAGGTGACTTGTCAAGCCCCAGACAAGCCATTGTTATCTGAAGCACAGCCAGAGTATTGTCTGAGGACTGGGCCTGTCCTGACAAATGAACTGACCCTAATTAGAGTCGTCTGTTGCTAAAATGGCAGTGTAAACATCCTATGGAGAGATGTCTACAGTAAAATCCACTGCTTCCCCACGACCACAGCAGCACCTGAAGAAAGCACACCCAAGTCAGAATCATGTGAAAAACAGCTAGAGTCAAATGTCTTCTCCCAATTCCCTGATTCAGTTCTCAACTTCCTGTTCTCATACTCCTTTGTTATTTTGTTACCGGTGTGGCAAATGTCAAAGTTTTCAAAGGCCAATTCTTTATTGCAGCCAAACAAATTCCAGGGTCCAAGAATGAAACAGCTATCTCCCTGACTTGTTTATTATTTCAGAAATTCCAAACGTTGGCAACTGAGGTGGACTTAATTCTAATCCGGGTTCCTTCAGGGTTCTAGCAGTACTATCATTCCATAGATAATGCCCTTAAATCTCTCTATCATGGATCACTTGATTCCATAATGCATGTGACATCCAAGAGAGCCTTTCAAACTTACTAGACCATTTGGAAATGCTTTAAACTATTTCACCAGTTCTACATATTATTTGTAATATAGAGTTTGAAACCTAAAATGGCTGGGTAAGATGAGAGAGACATTCAGTTGTGTACTGTTTGAGGAACTCCAGTATGAGGTTTGGGAACAGCTGTTCTAGGGTCTCATTACTCTGCAAGCCCAACTTGATTTATTTCTTGTAATCTCAGTGCTGTATCTTTTTGAGGCTGGATTTGAAGGAAGAATATTTCTATGTGTAAATTTCTACAGCCCCCATCTTGACTGGGGATCGAGAGCCCTTCCTGGGCTTTACTCTTTTCTCCTCACCCCCACCCCTCACCCCTAGTTTCCTCTTCTGGATCGGGGGAAAAGGCATGGTCTTGACCAACACTGGAGCAAACTCTGGGGCCTGGGCCAACACAGGAGCGAATTCTGAAAGGCACATTCGAGGAGCGGGTATTGGAGGGCGCTCTGGAAGGCGCTTTCGAGAAGCGGGCACTGGAGTGAGCTTTGGGACTGGCAGGCTTGCCACATTAACATCCTTTGGGCTTGCCATATTAATGTCCTTTGGCTTGCCACATGAACAGGTGGCGGGCTTGGGTGTGCTGCAGATGGCAGCGGGCTCGGGACCGGACACTCCCCAGACACCGGTAGACACCTTCCCTCCAACTAAGTCCTGTGGTGTCTGGGAGGTCCACGGGGCGATGCTAGTTGGCCCAGAGCCAGAACACGCCATAGCGGCGGGGAGCTTGCAGAACTCCCCAGCATACTCATAGAAGGGGAGATCTCTTTGGGCTAGGACGAGGACATGGGCAGTGATTTCCATGCTATGGGGGGAAAAATCAGGGAACAAAAAAAAAACTTTCAAAAAACGGAAAAGAAAACCGAGAAGAAGGGGCGCTGCTTAATTTTTAGGACGGCTTTTCTGTCACTTTATACACAGGAGCAAGGAGCAAGGAGACACAGGAGACGCTGGAGATTTCTTCAACAGGGAAATTTAATTCATAGACGTGGCATTCTCAGAGACACAAATGACATGTACAACAGCTGACGAAGAACTGAAAACAGGGAACACTATTTATACACTGGACATGACAAAGGGAAGACGAGACACACCTGGGATCAATGAAACATAGGAAACACCTGGAATACAATTAACACAATGGGAACAGGAAGGACCATATATGGGCATGGAAGGCACATGAGGAGCAAAACACACACAAAACACAGGACAGAATCTGACAACCAAATATTTTATTCCTCTCTTCTAATCCATAATGAAGCACACAGCACCTAAGCATTGCGCCTGCCCCATGATCACTCACTGTTTACGTTCCAATAGATTGGCTGAGACGCAAATGCATCCAATAGCGCCTGCTATAAGAAAGTCCAGAACCAAGCCACTCTGCAAGCCCAGTCCCAGAGCGCTTGTAATGTAGATTCCTAAAAAGCATCAAGCATCAGAACCAAGCCACCAGGCTGGAGTCTACATAGCAATACCTTGTCCACTTATACAAAGTGATTAGGTAAATTAGGTAGACAAAATCTGTGCCTGAAGGGCAAGGATGTCCAAGTTATAAAACCTGGCGAAGGTAAATGGTGAAGACCAGCCAGCAGCCGTACAGATATCACCAATAGAAACTCCTCTGGATCAAGCCTAGTAGGAGGCCATTCCTTTGGTGGAGTGGGCCCTCACTCCAATAGGACCAATAATTTGGCCAACTGGAGTAGCTCAAAGGGAGGGCCTCGTAAGGCCCTAAGGACTATGGATAAGTCCAGTGTCCGAAAGGAATGAGGACATAGCAAATTCAGTCTCCGAGCTCCACTCATGAACTTAATGACTAGCTTGACTTTGCCAATTGACTGGTCAGCCATGAGAGTTTAATTTGCCATGATGGTTGCCACATATACTTTGAGTATGGAAGGGGTACACCCCCCTTAACCAGCAACACTTGCAGAAATGTTAGCATGACTGACACGTCACAAGAGGACAGGTCCTTGTTCCGTGCTGCACACCAGTCAGAAAAGATTGAACACTTAAGGGTGTAGAGATGTCTTGTAGACAAGGCTTTATCCTCCAAAATGGTGATAGTCACCCTCACGGAGAGTTGCGGAGACTCCTGTTTAGGGGTTAAACATGAAGGCTCCACAGCTTGGGCTGAAAATGCCAGATCATGCTTCTCACTTAAGAGAGAAGGTCCTTCCACCATGGAATTTGCAAAGGATCTGCTGATAGCAGCTGGATTAAATCCGGAAACCACGTCTGATTCCTCTAGAGAGGGCCTACCAGGAGGACCAAGCACATGACTTCCCTGACCCATCTGATGACCTGGGGGAGCAGGGGAATCAGAGAAGGTATACAGGCGAGCACTGGGAGATTTGTGGGCCAGAGCATCTCACTTTTTCGAGAAACATGTTGGGCAGTGAAAGTTGTTTTCCACCACTGCCCTCCCAAAGTTAAACCAAATCATATGAACCACTTGAGGGTGTAGTCACCATTCTCCTGGAGCTACATTGCTTCAATATAGCATGTCCGCACCTTGGTCCAGTCTGCCTGGCACGTGAATAGCCCTCAGTGAGAGTAGGTTGCACTGTGCCCATAGGACAAGGCATCTCGCCATCCTGTGACACCACCTTGGTGATTTATAAAGGCTACCACCGTCATGTTTTCTGAATCGACCAGGGCGCTGTGCCCTTTTAAGGCTGGCAGGAAGGTTTTAGGGCTAGAAAAATCAGTATCATCACCAATCTGTCCTCGTACAGTGCTCCCCTACCTGAGTTGGAGGCATCTGTCATGACCACCTACCTTCTGGGGGTCAGTCCCAGTGGGACATCTGTCTGAAATAGGCAAGGTGCATTCCAGGGGACCACAGCTCTGATGTAGCAGTGTGTCACCTTGAGGCAAAGAAGTCCCTGGTGCCAAGCGTGGGACAGTAATGGGCTTTGAGCCAAAATTGGAGGGGCTGAATGTGAAACAATCCCATTGGAATCACAGAGGATCACTTACATGAGGCTGAGCATCCTCTGGAAAACCCTGAGGGGATGAGAAGTGCCTATCTGAATAATGCCACTAGCCACTGATTTGTCAGTGAGCATTTAGGCATAAACCAGGCTCACATCTGCAGATGAGAGGTGGTGACCTTCACGTGTGAAATGCACTGGCGAATCAAGGCGCTGCATGGGAGAATGAGGTAAGCAGGACCTGTGCCGGTGTGAGTTCACTCAAGCCTGATAAATAAATTCTGTTGCCCCACTGTATCTTCCTCCGGGGCTCCCAGAAAGGGGAGAAATGGGAGAGCAGACGGGGGAGGACCAGTTAAGACTCATGCTCTCGCAGTGAGAGCAGTCTGTCCCAGTGAGTGCAGTCTCAGCGTGGGTGCTGCCCAGGCAAGCGATGCACTCACTGTGCCTGTCTTAGGTGAGCAGGGTGCACTGTTCACTTGCACAATGCAAGCTTCTAGAGGGAACATAATTCTGAAATAGTGAATTTAGACAAAGGGGTCCAGAGCCAGTGGGTTTTTTTTAAGGAAACATCGATGCCTTGAATTTTATGCGAGCAGCTATTTGGTAGCCAGTGCAAATTGATGAACAGAGGTATGACATGCAATCTTTTTGGCTCGTTAAAGACTCTTGCAGCTGGATTCTAGATTAATTGTAGACGTTAGATAGAACTAGCTGGAAGACCTGCCAAGAGAGCATTGCAATATTCAAGCCTCGACTAAACAAGAGCTTGATTAAGGAGTTTTCTGAAGCATGTTCTGAAAGAAAGGGCCTGGTCTTCCTGATGTTGTATAAAGCAAATCTGCAGGAGTGGCAGTTTTAGCAAATTAGCAGAAATTAAGCTGATCATCAATCATAACTCCAAGGTTTCTGACTGTTTTTGAACAGTTTTGGAGTTATGATTGATGCACCCAACTTGATGAAATTTTGATGAAGTGATGAGTTTGTTGAAATCAAAAGCAGTTCTGTCCTGGCAAGGTTGAGTTGAAGGTGATGGTCCTTCATCCAGCAAGAATTGTCTTTTAGACATGCTGAGATGCGAGCAGCTATCGTCGGATCATCAAGATGGAATGAAAGCTATAATTGAGTGTCATCAGCATAACAGTGATATGAAAAGCCATGTTTCTGAATAACAGAAACTAGTGATGCTATGTAGACAGAGAAGAGAAGTGGTCCAAGAACTGAGCCCTGAGGCACCCCAGTGGTTATGTGTTGTGACTTGGACACCTCACCTCTCCAAGAGACCTTGAAGGACCTATCTAAGAGGTAAGACTCAGACCACTGTAGTGCGGTTTCTGAGATGCCCTTTGCCAATAGGGTTGAGTGGAGGATCTGGTGGTTAACCGTGTCAAAAGCAGCAGACAGATCCAGCAAGATAAGTACTGAAGATTTGGAAGCTGCTCTTGCCAGTCTTTGGGCTTCAACAACTGAGAGCAAGGTAGTCTCGGTTGAATGTCCACTTCCGAAGCCAGACTGGTTGCTGTCCGGGAGATTTTTCTATGTGAGAAAGGCAGAGACTCATTCAAGTGTTTTTGCAATGAAAGGAAGAAGGGAAAGCTCAAAACGAGATGAGTTAAGAGTGTGTTTCTTAAGTAGTGGGGTTATACGAACCCATTCAAATTATTTTTAATAATCATAACAGGATATTGAATGAAAATGCAAATTTAAACGTTTTAAGTGTAAGTGTCAATGCATTCTCTGTTAATGAAAAATAAAAACCATTTAAATCACTGTTTTGCTATACTTTTGCTTTACCATTTTGAAATTCACACTGCATTCTGCTACAGTTATCATATGGTGTTATGATGGAAATGTGGTCCCAAGTGTCCTACCTGTTAGTTTAAATCCATTTAGGAATAGCATTTAAATGATAATTTTGCTACAGTTTTGGGTAATACATTTAAATTTTTATTTTGCAACTTATAAAGCATTAAAATATGTTTAATTTACATATTAAAATTACTTTAGAAAAATGGCTATTGTAAATTATATAACTTAATTTAAATTTTAATTTTGCGTCAAGTGTTGCACATGTGTGGGAAGGTGTACATTTAAATACAGAAATACATAGACATTTTACATATTTCAAAGTTATTTCCGCATTAGTTTAGGGTAGTTAAAGTTGTGGGTAGATTTACTGTAGTTGAATTTAAAACTGTAGTTTGCCAAGCTACAAGCTATGCATAAACAAGGTTGTTTCCTTAACACTGAAGACCTTTTTCTCAACTCTGTTCTACTCATACTAGGGTTGGCATGTTTAAAAAAAAAAACAAAAAAAACCCAGATCTAATACACTTTCCTTAAATCTGTACACTTACATTTCTACAGATGTCACAGTGTTTACTTTTAAAAGTAGCTAAAATGACTGACAACCAAACAGATATGTTTGTTTTTAATTTTTATTTTTAAAAATGAGTAAGCACACAATTCATATGTCCTGTGAATACCAAAATTTGTGGAAACAGCACATATAACAATTCCATGATACTGTATACCTAGAACTTGATTGTTGAATGGCATATCAAAAGTCCTCAGAGAAAGGTTTTTTTTTTCATCAAGAAATAGTACACAAAACAACTAAAGAAATTTAAAAATATACATATATCTGAAAAGTTAACAAGCTAACAAACAAGTTTACTGGCACAAACAGATGATGTCACGATGGAACAGACCAGACCAAAGATTGCATGCATGTGCACAGGGCTCACAGTGCATCCTGAGTATACTACGAACAAAAAGTGCTCTTAACTGTGAAAGAACATTACAGATGCAGCACTGTTTGATGAAAGTACTTATGGCTGTTATATTGCGAAGGTCATTAGAACACATTTGTACTGCTTCCTAATGACTTAATGGATATCAATATCTGGGCTACAATCACTTAAAATAGACATGAAAGAAGAACTACTTCTTTGTCGCTTGCACTTTCTCTTAGATAATGAGCTTGCATCTGATTAGTGGCCTTTTATATTTTGCATGGTATCAATCTTTCTACATCAGTACAACAGTTGACCAAATGTCCTCTACATTGTAGTGGTCATCACACACTAAACCCTCAGATCTAGTCTTTGTTTGTATACGTGTTAAATAACGGTGCATCAGTACATGATTAATGACTCTGACATGCCATTTTTGTAATCTGAATGTGAACGCAGACTTATCACAATTTGCTGAATCGAATTCATTTAATGGTTCTGCTATGAAAAGAATTGTTTAAAATGTGCACTTTTGTGTTCCACAGCATCGCTTTAATGTTGTCCTCACATACAAACCAAAAGCTTCATCTACATGTCTTTCACCATCAGACTGCCCTTTAACATTGTTACACAAAAATCACACTATTAAGACTTTATGAATCTTTAAGAATCTTTATGAATGTTAATGAGAGGTTCATGATAAGTGTGTTAGGATGACTCTCTGAACCACCAGCCTGAAATAATAATAAAAAAAAAAATGATAAACTGTGTTTGGTCTGTCACCTTCAATTAAACTCGGTCTAATTGGTGTGAAATGGCCAAGAATTCGAGCCACGCAAGACGCCGTGGCGAATGGGCTTGCTACGTCATGCTCGCCCCGCGAGTCAATGCTAGCTGAAGGACAGCAAATCTGACAACACTGAGCCTCATCTACAAACATGCAGCCAACGTTTGGAGTGGTCATAAACATCTTCTATCCATTAGAATAGTACTCTACAGTAATCTGCACAGAGCCAAGAGCCGATGTGTAAAAACATTTCACAGCACACTGGCTTACCTTGACTTCATTCTACAAGTACAGAAATGACTAATGTGACAAAGAGTGAGGCAATACAACAACATTTTTATCTAGATTTAGATAAACTCAGTTTTTAATCATGATATGTTAAATTGTGATGTGTTACCTGCTTGTGCAAAAAAGCAACACTACAAATGTGATAATAGAGCTCTCTTTAAAAATAATGGCAAACATATTTGTTTTATTTCACTTTTCTGTCTGTTGTGCCGGTGATGTCCGTGTCTTGGGTTTAGAAATGTGTCTCCTTCTCTGTGATGGTGGAGATCTTGCCATCCGCCCTCATTTTGGCATCAGCGTCATTGATAGCGCAGTGACCCCTGGAGCTGAGGCGTCCCCTCATTATCAGGTCAGAGCTGGGTGTGGTCAGCTTTTTGATCCTCTGCAATTACATTCGTATGATAATAAACAGTGTGAGTGCGTTTGAGGAACGTTACAAAGCACACAGACCTACAGTCCTGTTCTTACAGTACAGTAACTTACATTTGTGAGATGCTAGAAGAATAATTTACTATATAAGCAAGGGTTCAAGTTCCATATGTTCCCACTAGCCCATGATCTGATGCTTTTTTGAGAACTAGTGTATTTTTAGGTCTTTGCCATCCCAGTTTGGGAGAGTCAGTAGAGAAGGGTTTGAGAGCTTGTGCTGCCTTCTGCCATTTCATTTTGTCATACCATTTTTTTGTGCTACTCTAGGTTGAACAATCACATGACATTTATGCCTCAGGTGATGGGCTCAAGACAATCTGTGGTCCCACATGCAAATTTGCTGGACTCATGTGCCAGCTGAGCAGCCGCCATTGAAAAGAACTGCAATGCTTATCCAGGTATCAGACCAACTTGATTATTATTCTGTCCTTTTTTACACTGAAAAAAAAGAGTAGTTTCTAGAGAATACATATACAATTGTTTATTTTTTGGATGAATCACTTGTTCCTCTTTGTTTTAAGAATATGACAAACACTTTCCAATGGAGTAAGAAAAATAAACTTTTGCTCTGCAAACAAGTCTTATCTTCTAGCTTGTTTTAAAAATGTTTAGATTGTTGGTGGAAATCAATGCAAAATTAGTGATTGAGATGCAGTGTAGTACACTAACCTCATCACATGCTTTCTGAAGCAGACACAATCAATAAGACATGGCACAATGGGGTCAGGGCCACGTCACTCCCGCTGCGCCACAACAACTTTCATCTTTGCCATGTCATGGCACCTCAAGAAATATGATGTTTTTTTCTCTCAAGTACATGCTGAAAAATGTTTCACTTTTTAGCTTCTATCTTAAATCGTTGGCAGCAGCATGAGAGGTTCAGTCGGCTGAATCAAGGACAGTGATGAAGGAGGTAGGAAATGATGACTCATGCCTTCAGTGATGTTTATCTTGTACAAAGAGCAATGCAGAAATCTGAATGTATGCTAAAATACTGACAGTATAGCTTGATTGGAAGCTAATTTATATATATATATATATATATATGTGTGTGTGTGTGTGTGTGTGTGTGTGTGTGTGTATTTTTGGAGGGGGGGGGGGGATTAAAAAAAACATTATGTAAGATGAAGAAAACACACGTTTATATTCATATTGTGCTCTACTTCTAGGTGGCTAATTAAATGTAACCGTGTAATTTATCATATGATTTTTGTCCAGACAGTCAGACATTCATGTTTCTATTGAAACTCAAGATGCTCTTTAGAGCAATCACGATCATCTCACTCTAGAGTCATTAAAGCAAAAGCAAACCAAATACTGAGACATTCTCCAATTCATGTTTGTTTTTCAGTTTCACTTAAGTTGTTATGTTGATACTATAATTTGCAATGAAAAGAATAGCAAAATAAATACATGAATAATTTTCAGAAACACTTAAGATTAGGGAACACTATTCAATATTAACTCTTTAGTTAATTGTAAATATGTGCTCCCTAATCTAACGTGTTACCTACTTTACACTAGTGGTCTCAGACTTTGACTATGCTGCGCAGAATAGACAACCCATATTATATAGCACACACACAATGTCCATGCTCACAATAATAACAAAAAAAAGGTCTTTACCTCACGGAAAGTTCCTTCCGTCTTCCAGATCTGAAATAAGATTCCCAGAGGGATGCAGACCATAGAGGACATGGCCATCATCCAGCCAATTCCATAACCCCAGTCTGGATATGTGTACACATTATTATACTTCAGCGGTTTGTACTTGATCAAGAAGAACAGAAAGATGCCCTGAAAAGACAATCATACGGCCAATAATTAACATTTATCACTCACAGCCTGTAAATATCTTGACTCTCTGTACATCCAATTCAACTCACAGCACAGATGCCTGGTGTGAAGTACTTCCAGCACCATTTGATGAAGAAGATGGGCTTGTATCCAATCATGTCCTCAATGTTCGAATAAAACCTGTCGCTACCTGAGGATCAAGATTACACTTTTCACTTAAAATGTCACATTTTATGTATTTACAGTATATACTACGAAAATAACACTTGTATTTAAAGGACACTGAAATTCACTGTATCTCTGCTGCAAACATATTTCAATGATTCATTATATGCACTGTCTGGCTCTTGCCAGCAGGTGGCATTATGGTTACAGAAATGTGATGAGACTGTGAACAGCCTCACATTGATACAAATTATTCAGAGAGAAAAGCATCTACTGGCATGGCACAACAAGACCTCATTCGATAGTAATTTCACTGGCTTATTATCTCAGACTATCACTTCTTCAGGTGATTAAATATAAAGATACGCCCTCATTGTATTTAAATGTTTTTTGGCTGTTAAAGGAGGAAAAACTGCATTAGAGTGAGAGTGCTCAGCTGAGGATGTCGAGACTATAGATGCTTAGTAATAAAGAAGTTAAGTGACGAACACTGTTACACACCAAAACAAAGTGATCTCTTACCATAGATCCAGCCAATGCAGATGGACTCAAAGATGGCCACAAACAACAGACACATGCCACTGGCTGCATACGAGTCAAAGAGCTGGAACACGTACATGCCACCCTAACAGAGCAGAGTCACGCACAGTCAGAGAAATACAGGACAAACACACAAGACAACAGAGTATGTAGCCATGGCATGAGACAAACAATATGAGGATGCTCACACACGCTCAATGCATTTTATGGATGTAGGAGAGCGCTACTGGCATACAGAAAATGGCAAAGCTTTAAGAGCATCCTCATCTCCCTTTCATTCTAGTAACAGAGAATGTCTGACATTCCACACCGGAGAGGCTTCGTTCCACAGTCGGATGGCTTTATTCATGAAACGCAGAGTGAAAGTGTTCACCTGACTGCACATTACTGGCGGAGAGCTTCCTCCTGTCTCAGCCTGAATGCAGGCCTATTTTTACCCTCACTCCAGCCATAAATGCAAGACAGGAAACCACAGTAACGTGCCAGGTGCTGACAGCAATATGCCAAGACACCATCGTTACAGGGAAAAATCATGCTTTTTTACATGTCAAAAACTGTTTACCAGCATCAAGAGGCATGTGTTTCAGGTTAACAATTAACTAAATTTATCCAAGCATGTCTGTAAGGACAAACTAACTTGATCATATAAACAGCAAATATGCTTGTCCTTGATAAATAAGACACCTGGATTTTTCATTGTCATGTATTATGCTTTTTTTATGAGATTAATTATTGTGTCGACACATGCTTACAGCAGATCCACCTGGAGAAGACTGGGATGGAAAACTGTGCTGTACTAAACATAAGCACTGAGACACATAAACCAAGGGTGATATTAATGCCACTGGAAGGAACACGTTTGTACACAACAGTACGACTTTACCTCTGTCAACATTATTAGACCCACGAAGAACGAAGCCACAGACATTCCCAGGATGAGAAGCTCTCGCCGATAACCCACACGGAAGGTTTTGGGATACATGTCCACGATTGCAGTCACAAGACTCTCCACACACACAAACTACAAAAAGAGGAACGTGATACAGGGTTATTATCGTTACAAACAACTAAAACAATGAAAATTATTTGAAATGGAAAAACAAAAAAAAATGTATGCATGTACTGCATATATATCGGGGGGTGCTTTTGAGGTTGACCCAAATCCAAGGTAAGGCTATAGCCTAAGTAATGTTAACAGCGCACATCATAAACCCGTCAGTACCAGATAATGGGTCTCATGTCATGAAATTTTTTGATATGACGGAAACTGTATTTGACATGATCAAAATTCAAGAAAACATTCTAAGTCAGAACTATTAATTGTTATAATTTAATTTCCATGGTTATTCAAGCAAAGAACACCGTATCAGCCGAGCTTTTTGAAACTCTGAATTAATTAAACCAGTGCGTCACAAAATGATTCACAGTTTCGAAGCGCTCCAATCAGATCGTGTATTGCGAATCATTTGATTCAGATTAGGTCAAGTGTCTTGAGTGCCACAGAATATTTTTCTCACTTCACTTTTCATGTTTACTTATTTAAAAAAAGACTTTGATATATAATAAATTGACATTCATTAAGTGGGACAACAGTGTCCAAATTGAGGCCTCTATAAACAACCACCACAGCAGTTCTATTGCAACATTATAGAAAAACACTAATTCATGTTTGAAATAAGATATGAAATGCTGTAAATATTAAATGAAAACATAACCCCAAAATATTTTGTGTGTATGTGTTTGTATTTGACAGAAAAATTAGTGTGTATGTGTGACACAACAGGCTGAGTAGATAATGGCATATTCTTGGTTGAATTATTAATTTGAAAAAAATTGTTTACAAAATGTGTGCTTTTGTCACCTGACTGTCAAGCCCAAGGAAGATGAGCATCATGAAGAACAGACAGGCCCACAGTGGAGACCACGGCATCATGGTCACAGCTTTAGGATAAGCTATGAATGCTAGACCAGGACCTGAAATACATTTCACAATACAATAACTAACACTTTGTGCTTTAGATTTTTTTTAGAAAGACAGAAGACAGAAGTTAATCCTATCGAGCGGTAAAAACAGCATAAACTTCACGTTCTGCCAGGGCCGTAACTACCATAGTCATTGACAGGGACTAGTCCCCCCCAGTAATTAGAAATGGCCAAATTAGACCCCCCCCCCAATATTTGAAATTATTGCACTGATCTGCAACACTTCATAACGCAGTGCTCTGTTTGTTGTTATGATGGAATAAGGTTTAAAAGTGACATTTTAAGCCTGGTTTGCCTCAGGGGTCTAACAGCGCTCATCAATGTCAAAATAATGGCCAATCAAATAATAGTAGGTGGGGCTTACTGTTCACAGAAGCAGTGTGCGAATTCCAGCCCAAAGCACTGAACGAGATTGAAGTAAGACGGAACTAGTGCAACAGTTCATGCAAGACTACTGTTTTACTATAGAACGACCAACACTATCCAGCGATGCAAACTAACTGTGATTCAAAAGTGATTCAACTAACTGAATGTGACAGGACAATTTTTTTTTTATGTTTTTGACCTGGTTAAGGCATACAAATATATATTATATATGAATGCATGTATGTTTACTGGTCCCCCGCAATGGTTATGGCCTTGTGTTCTGGAGTGCGTTTCCTAAAAGCATCATTAACTAACTATGGCCGCAAGTGTCAAAGTGTCAACTCTGTTTGTAATGACAGAACATGCAACTATAGTTGCTTTTGGGAAACACACCCCTGGTTGGGTTCTGAGAGAGCATGCATTAGATTGGCAAATTCAGCAGTCTCAGTGACAGTCCTGGTGAAATTGTCTAACCACGCCATGTGGGTTGGCTCTGGTTATACTGTACAGAGACACCTGTCCAAAAGCAGCAAGCCAAGAGCAGAGATCACTCTGCCATAACACTAGAGCAATAGACTAGAATATCAGCTTAGAACTAGTGTTCATCAGATAATATTGGCTGCAGGAAAATGCCAAGAGTTGAGCTTTAGTTAAAGCTCTTTAAATAATGTTTATGGATCACTTATTGAAAGCGTAGTGACTGAACTTTTTCTTTCCTGTATTGTTTTTCTACATTGTACAGGAACAGGTTTGAGAACCAATGCTCTACGCAACTGACTTCTCAGACATCTTTATCTTAATAATAAAGTCAGATAATTTCTAGAACCCTTCAAAGTGTATTTCAGTCACTTTTACAGTCATCCTTGCTCTACTGCAGTAAATAAGTAATGATGAATTGTTGAATAAGTCATACAGTAAAAAGCTTTTCTGAGAAGTGCTTTAAATTGCATGAGTCCAAACACACCAAACTCAGACATCTCACTGTAGGCTACTGTATCTCAAATAAAAAAAAACTCTCACTCTCACACACACATTACTTTTCTATAGAAATAAGCTAAAGTAATAAAAAATTACTATATATTGACCCAATTTGCAAGTTCATAAACTGTTCCCGAAGAAAGGTTTCAACAAATATAGCAAAATTCACACTCACCTGACTCTGCCACTGCCTCTATTGGCACATTCTGTTCATATGCCATGAAGCCCAAGACAGAGAAGATGGCAAATCCTGCCACAAAACTCGTGCCACTGTTCAGGCAGCACAGCATGATGCAGTCCCTGTAAAGACAACGCACAGCACTTCACATCCACTGCACCAATACATATGTATTCACCTCTCTTTTGACTTTCAGCACTAAAACACTGTGCCATTGATTAACAGAAAAAACCTTTTTATGTCAAAGTGATCTAAAATAATAATAAAAGTAAAAGAAAAAAATCTAAATATTTTACTTCTTAAGAATTTATCCTTGTTAATAGTTTTTGTAATATACAAAAAAATAAATAAATAAATAAATAAATCTGTATATTACATTTTTTTTTTTTTTAATAATTGTTGTATAAACACATCTCTTGAAAATAGAATGTCCACCATCTGGTCTGTCACTTGCACCATGAAAAAAATAAAATACAATAAAAAATAAAAACCCCAGACCACAAAAAATGACAGTGGATGGAGACAAGAAGATTTCCAAGAAGAAGAAAAAAAAGAATCATTGAAAGACACTGGCAAAGGAAACCACCAGAAAACCAGTGAAGAAGCTGGTGGCAGAGACTGGAGAGACAGTTGCCAGTTTCATGGGAAAATGGTAAAATGAAGCCAACTTTATATCTCAGCAACAACATGCCAGAGGACATGCGGGAAGGTTTCAGTAGTCTGATGAAAGCAATATCAATGAAGTCCTGATCTCTGTCCAAATGACAAGTAAACGTTTGTCCATATGACCTGACTTGGTTTGAGCAATTTGCAGAGAGTGGAGAATCAAAGCTGAGAGATGCAAAGGTTCAAACCATGCTGCCAGTGGTGCTTCTGCTAAATACACACTTGAAAAGGAGGAATGCTTACAGTAGTAGCTGTATACATTTATTTCACTTCGACATGAAAGAACACTTTAAAATAATTATATGTTGTACAAAATAAACACAGTAAAAGTTGTAAACAAGGAGGTTGTATAGCCACTGTAAACTTGTCATCACTTGACTGGACTCTCACCTGTAGCAGTTGTTGTTGTAGCTGTTGTAGCTGCCGAGAGCCGTAAGACAGCCCAGACATATAGCATATGAGAAGAAGATCTGAGTGCCTGCATCCACCCACACCTGCAACAATCACTTATTAATAACCCAACCTTAACAGCTGTCATTCATTATACTGGTGCTGTCATGCGATTGTAAGACACATGCTCTAGTTGTCATTTATTCTGAGTGAGAAGATGGTGGTAAAATATTAATTGTCAGTTCATTAATCATCAATTCTCAGTTCTTTTTGACACTTACCACCCATAATTTTACTTTTTATATTTTTCATTTTAACCCTTTCAACTGGAAAAGACAGGTAAGTACAGTACATGTCATTCTAAAGTTCCATGATCTTCTTTCTTTATTGAAAGACAAAAGAAAAAATGACTCTTCAAAAAAAAATAATAATAATCTTACTTATATTTGTCCATATAATGGCAGTGAATCACGACAGAATCAGGAGTCATTACATTAATATCAGACGGTAGGACAATCAAGACATGTTAAAAAATGCGTGGGCTGAAATGTTGGCTATCATGAAAAGTTTCTAGATGTAAACGGTGCACAGGCCCACATAAAAGCAGGTGTGCAGCCAGTGTTTATAATAGCAAAGGCTACATATAGGAATTCCATGAGCAGTGGCCAGGAGCTTATGGAGAATAGAAGAAATCTTTCAGGATTTGCAAAATATGTCTCAGATGGCCAAAACGTTGCCTAAATTGTACATTGTGTGTATGTCTTACAGAGCATGTCATAAGGGTTTTTGAAAAATATCTCTTTTGCAGTTTATAACATAGCTATCCTTAAATAAAAACAAAATGCAAAGTTGTTAATCAAAAAAGTGCATGATAAATAAAGATACTGTCTCTCAAAAGAGAGAGTCGACTCAGAGTCGCCTTAATGAGTCGTTATATTTTCAAATCTTTTGCCTGTTACCGGTGTATAAACGTCACTGGGTACACATTTGCATAATCCCCGCCTGCCGGCGAAATATGAACAGAATCTGACCTGCCCACAAACACTTCTGATATTAGTCTGTTTACATAATGTTGCGAAGACGCTGTGTTCAAGGATACCACAGAAATACAATTCAAACCTTTTGTTGTATGCATGTCATTTTATCAAGGACTGCTTCTCTAATCTTGGCTTTTCTCTTTGTTGGCTTCTAATCTTCTTAATTTGGTTATTCTTAATTTGCACTTCTTTAAAGTGCAGCTTTAGGTTTCCAGGTAAAGCACAATATTACTGTCTTACTGAAGTAGTTCTGTTAATTCGCTGTGAACCCACTATTTCCTAAGAATGTTTTGATTATAGACTGACGTTGTTTAATTTACTTCGTTTAATAATGTAGTGTATTGTAGCACACAGACTTCATAATCATAGTGAAATTGCTGTTTATTTTGCTGCACGGCAGTTATAGGTTTAATGCGGGAGGCACGCGCGAGTGTTAGGCTGCTGCGCCTGTGATACAGCTATTCTACTTTCTGATTAAACAGAGCGTCTTTTGTCTGTCGTTCTTCAAACATTACAGTAGACATGTTTTGGTTTACAAACTGTATTGTTTCATCAGTTAGTCACGTTAGCACTTGGGTGAAGTTTCTAAGTCACAACAACTTGCTACTGGGGTTCCTCAAGGCTCAGTACTTGGACCACTTCTCTTCTCCAATTACATGACGTCATTAGGATCTGTCATTCAGAAGCATGGCTTTTCCTATCACTGCTACGCTGATGACACTCAACTCTACTTCTCATTCCAACCAGATGACCCGACGGTAGTTGCTCGCATTTCAGCCTGTCTGAGTGACATTTCTAGCTGGATGAATGACCATCACCTTCTGAGACTGAACTGCTGGTGGTTCCAGCTAACCCATCGTTTCATCACAACTTCTCTATACAGCTGGGTTCGTCAACCATTACTCCTTCCAGGACAGCCAGAAACCTAGGAGTTGTGATGGATCATCAGTTAAGCTTCACAGACCATATTGCTACAACGACCCGGTCCTGCAGATTTGCCTTATACAACATTAGGAAGATTAGACCCTACCTGTCAGAGCAAGCCACCCAACTTCTTGTCCAAGCTCTTGTTCTCTCCAGACTGGACTATTGCAATGCTCTCCTGGCGGGCCTTCCTGCATGTTCTATCAAGCCTCTACAACTGATCCAGAATGCAGCAGTGAGGGTTGTCTTCAATGAGTCAAAAACAGCTCATGTTACTCCTCTCCTCATCAGGTTACACTGGCTACCAGTAGCCGCTCGCATCAAATTCAAGGTACTGATGTTTGCCTACAAGACGACCACTGGCGCCAACATACCTAAGCTCATTAGTTCAATCTTATGCGCCCTCCAGAAGTTTGCTCTCTGCAAGTGAACGACGCCTTGTGGTGCCATCCCAAAGAGGTTCAAAATCACTCTCACTGACTTTTTCCTGGACTGCGCCCAGCTGGTGGAATGACCTCCCGATCTCAATTCGAACAGCTGAGTCTTCACTCATTTTCAAAAAAACATCTAAAGACTCATCTTTTTCGCCTGCACTTAACCAACTAATACTAGTACTTACCTTTTCTTTTTCTTGTCTATCATATTCCAAAAAAAAAAAACCTGGATACGTGTTCTGTACTAGACTAACTGAGACTTGTCATAGCACTTTTATACCGTTGTTTTTCTCTCGTTGATCTGATTGTTTCTACTGTTCTCATTTGTAAGTCGCTTTGGATAAAAGCGTCTGCTAAATGATTAAATGTAAATGTAAATGTAAATGTAATGTCCACATGAATGACCGAGCATTGCCCAGACTCCCTCCATCAGTTTGTCATCATCCTAAAAATGCATCCTGATGGACTCATCATTGGACCAGGCAGCCTTATTCTTACTGCTTTCGACAGTGGACAGAAGTCATCACAGGCACGCTGATTTGTCTGCAGCTACGCAAACCCATACGCAACAGAGTGTGATGATGCACTGTGTGTTGCGACACTTTTCTATCATGGTCAACAATAACATTTTGTATGACTTATGCCACAGAAGTGGTTTTGTCCGTCCTCGGACCACTGGTGGTCAATTTGCAACACTGATGATACAAGTGACATAATTTGGCCCTTTTTAAAATCACTCAGAACTTTATTCCTGCCTATTTTCTCCTGCATCCAGCACATTGACTACAAGAACTGAGAACCATCTTATCTATCCAGATCTTAATATGTGACCTTATTAAGAGATGATTAACGATAGTCGCTCCATATGTGACTGGTCTCTGTGTTTCAGCTCATCAGTGTATACAGGTGTAAACAAAATGTTATATACACTGAACAAAATTATAAACGCAACACTTTTGTTTTTGCCCCCATTTTTCATGAGTTGAACTATGTACACAAAAGGCATATTTCTCTCAAATATTGTTCAAAAATCTGTCTAAATCTGTGTTAGTGAGCACTTCTCCTTTGCCGAGATAATCCGCATCCACCTCACGGGTGTGGCATATCAAGATGCTGATTAGACAGCACGATTATTGCACAGGTGTGCCTTAGGCTGGCCACAATAAAAGGCCACTCTAAAATATGCAGTTTTATCACACAGCACAATGCCACAGATGTCGCAAAATTTTGTGGGAGCATCAAGTTGGCATGCTGACTGCAAGAATGTCCACCAGAGCTTTTGCCCGTGAATTGAATGTTCATTTCTCTACCATAAGCCATCTCCAAAGGCGTTTCAGAGAATTTGGCAGTACATCCAACTGGCCTCACAACCGCAGACCCCGTGTAACCACACCAGCCCAGGACCTCCACATCCAGCATCTTCACCTCCAAGATTGTCTGAGACCAGCCACCAGGACAGCCAATCGGTTTGCATTACCAAAGAATTTCTGCACAAACTGTCAGAAACCGTCTCAGGAAAGCTCATCTGCATGCTCGTCATCCTTATTGGGGTCTCGACCTGACTGCAGTTTGTCGGTGTAACTGACTTGAGTGGGCAAATGCTCACAGTCGATGGCATCTGGCACTTTGGAGAGGTGTTCTTTTCACTGCATAGGGCAGATGGCAGACAGTGTGTATAGTGTCATGTGGGTGAGCGGTTTGCTGATGTCAAAGTTGTGGATCGAGTGGCCCATGGTGGCGGTGGGGTTATGGTAGGGGCAGGCGTATGTTATGGACAACGAACACAGGTGCATTTTATTGATGGCATTTTGAATGCACAGAGATACCGTGATGAGATCCTGAGGTCCATTGTTGTACCATTCATCCACGACCACCACCTCATGTTGCAGCATGATAATGCACGGCCTCATGTTGCAAGGATCTGTACATAATTCCTGGAAGCTGAAAACATCCCAGTTCTTGCATGGCCAGCATATTTACCGGACATGTCACCCATTGAGCATGTTTGGGATGCTCTGGATCGGTGTATACGACAGCATGTTCCAGTTCCTGCCAATATCCAGCAACTTCATACAGCCATTGAAGAGGAGTGGATCAACACTCCACAGGCCACAATCAATAACCTGATTAACTCTATGTGAAGGAGATGTGTTGCACTGTGTGAGGCAAATCACAGCAGATACTGACTGGATTTCGGACACCCCCAGACCCCCCAATACAGTAAAACAGCACATTTAAGAGTGGCCTTTTATTGTGGCCAGCCTAAGGCACACCTGTGCAATAATCATGCTGTCTAATCAGCATCTTGATATGCCACACCTGTGAGGTGGAAGGATTATCTCGGCAAAGGAGAAGTGCTCACTAACACAGATTTAGACAGATTTGTGAATAATATTTGAGAGAAATAGGCCTTTTGTGTACATAGAAAAAGTCTTAGATCTTTGAGTTCAGCTCTGTTGTAATGCACATTTTGAAGTATTGCATCAGAAATGAGTGATGGAAATGCAGAAAAAAAAAATCCATTAATTCGCAAAATAATTTTGTCTTGCACATAAAAAGGGTTCATGCAAATAATAGGAGATGAAAATGCATTTGCCGAATAAATTCCTCCATATCCATCATAAAAGTCATGTGACTTTGCGCAAGGGGATCGCATAACCAGTAGGGCTGCATGATATATCGAAATTATCGAAATATCGCAAACGTTGGAAAAGGTCAAAGTTTTAGTTTGACGCATATATCAGAGAATTGCTTGACATTAAAAAGAGTTATTAAGTGCAATAAGTTGCAGAAAACAACTCTTTGCCATCTCGTCTTGCTGTCTGAGTCACACCTAAAGCGCGCACACAAGCCTCATCTCACACAGCGTATCTTCAGTTCTGCCGCACACGTGCAAAGCGCGCACGCACACACACACACACACACACACACACACACACACACACACACACACACACACACACACACACACACAGAGACGCATTTCAGATGGCCCTCAAATGTCTTTCGCATCTACTCCTTATGTTTGAACAGACACATACATACAGAATTATGTCAGTAGTACCCATCTCGACGATCATTCTCATAAAACACAGTCATTTATGTTTTAAATGAATGTAAACAGCTGAGAAAGAAATCGGATGTGTATCATTATACTGGATCCGTGCGGTCGGATTTAAAGGGACAACAGCCTATAAATACGTGCTGCTGAATATGTCACTAATGTTAATCAAACAACAAAACAGCTATAACAAAGATTAATCTAAATTTAATTAATAAAGTGAACATAATGCAGTGTTATTTTACACTTAATTATTAAATTTCTGTACTTGAAATTTTTCTTTATTTTTTTACTGACTGTTCACTTGCCTTTAATCATGTTTGAACTTTCTCAGACTATAGTTTTTGATGTGGTATATGAAGAAGTACTTAAAGTGTATGGAAAGCAAAGTCACAATTATATAAAATTAGTGTCATTCATTTGTTTGTATTTTAACATTTACACATTACATTTCTTTTTATGTACTGCTAATACACTGCTGGCCACTTTCAGAAGTTGTAGTGATTCTTTCTTTTCCAAGAAAGAATGTGAAACAAACTGGTTATACAATTTTCATTTTTAAATACTTGAAAATATAATTTAAATAGATTTTTCACACTTCAAGCAATATTGTATCGCATATCGAATATCGCATTTTTTTAACAAGGTATTGTGTATTGCTTTTTTTTTTTTCAAAATCGCACAGCCCTACTAACCAGTGAACCAATCTTGTTGCACAGCATCTGAAATGTGATTATGGTCATTCTGAAATGCCAGAGCAAAATCTGTTGTCAAATTATTTCTGTATAACTGCCATCCGTAACTGTTACACAACTCATCAAGAAGTTCATCAGGAAGTGATGATATTGTTCTCGTTCATCGAATGGAAATGGTGCTTATTCGCAAATGTGTTATGCGACATTCTAATTTTGCGCACAAGTTAAATTCACTTTTGATGGAAACCCAGCTATTAACTTTTAAGAACAACCACTTTCTTGGAAAACTGATTCTGATGAAAGATTCTCTCACCTGCAACTGGCTAAACTGATCTCAAGGAGTTTGAACGCTCTGAATAGAGTCATTCTGCTCCATAGAGGCTATGTGTAAAAATGTGGCCATAGGGGATCCATGTGAGTCGGTGGAAAAGAAGCCAGCACCTCTTTAAAATGCTCTCACATAACCATTGAGCTACTAATCTCCTTTACTGGGAAAACAATTGACAACTCGCAGTATTTGCTTCCTCCAGCGGGTAACCAGGGTAACCCCTCTGACCTCACAAACACAGAGCAACTTCCCTCCAAGAACATCCATTCTATGGGGACGGTCATTTATGTTTCAATCTGTTTAACATTCGGCCGGTGCAAATGCTCTGGTTTGGCTTTACTCGGACATGGCGTTACATTCTTTAAAAGCTGCTTATTGATGTTGTGGCTAATTTGGATGTTTGTTTTGTCTTGTTTTAGCCAGGAAGTGCATTCTAAAGAAACATTTTGACTACAAACTCGTCTCTGGTCGTCAGTTAAAATGTGTGTTTATGATTTCAAAATCATCCAAAAAACATGTTGTTCAATGCAATTCTAACACTACACTGTTGTCAGTGAGGGGAAATTCAATGCAAAATGCAATGCATAGAATGCATCTAACCACTTAATCATAGTTTTTAGTTAATGACTATAAAAAAAGGAGAAAAAATTGTTTTTTTTTTTTTTTTTTTTTTTTGATGTCAAAGGCTGTGCGTCCAACACTATGGCATTTTGGAGCAAATTCATCTCTCACTTAGAATCAAGCCAAATCGCTCAAATGCCAAAATGTACATGCTGAGTGCAATCTTACATATTGTTGGGTCTAGGAAGTTCATGGCAATATTAGTAAACTTCAGTGTTTGACTTTTTGAAGTTTCAGTGGTTGTTTCAAACACTTTTGATACAGTGCTCAATTGTAACTTCATGTCAAACATAAAACATAAGATTTGAAACTTTATTACATAATACATAATTGTAATTGTTGAATGTTAGAAAACAATCATTTAATATAGCTAACAGCAAAAAAAAAAAATAAAAAAAAATAATGCTATATGTTTCTGACAACTACATTTCATGAAGTCCTCTACATTACCACAGAAAACACCAAACACTAAAAGTTGATTTTGTCCAAATCGGACATACTTTTATAGTTTTCCGTTCTACAAATATGCAGTTTTAAGGAGCAATGGAAACTCTCTGGCACAGAAAACTGAATTGCGTGGTGAGATTTTAAAGGAAGACGGTGAAGAAAACAGCGGAGCATAGAGAAAGTGAACAGACCTCTTATTGTGTGGCATGAAAGCTAATTAAACACTGGTGTCGGAGGCGCCATCATCGCCAAACAGCACCCTTTATCACCCTTTCTCGCGTTTCCTTTATGTCGCTCACTCTCACAGGCTATCGATGCTACTTCACATACATTCCTTCAGTTCTGCTTTCTGTTCACTGGGATGATGGAACTGTGGAGCATGACACACTGATCTCCACGTCTGAGGTTTAGCCATGTGTGGACATCCTGTAATCCCTGCTCCCTGCTTCCTGGACGACTTGGCACTGCTTCCTTGTAGCTAGCATCAATTCATTTAGATTTGGAAAACAAACTTTTTTTATGTCATTCTAAATCCCTTTTAGATGGACAACACTTGTTTAGTTCTGAGTAATTATTTATTTTTACATTTTCCATGATAAAAATTTGTGGCCTTAATAAGGTTTAAGTTGCAGATGTTGTGGTTATCTTTGATTTATTTCTTTTGATTTGCAAACAAAATGCAGCAAAATGCAAAGCAGTTTGAGAAATGAAGTTTGGTTACACACGCCTGTCACCTTATAAACCATGATAAATGATCAGGGACAATGATTAATGTTTTTGATTAATTTGCTCTGAAAGTCAGGGCTTAAAGAAAATCCAGAGTTTATGAAATTGTTCACGTGTTCATTGCATAATAAGAATCACAAGAATCTTTCTTGTCATTCTTAATGATTCTTCTGTGTGAATGTCCTAGTTATGTTTGGTTAATATAATCACAGTGCAGGGTTCACACTTTTAAATAGGAATGATTT
The DNA here is from genome assembly GCF_018340385.1 of Cyprinus carpio. Taxonomy (NCBI): domain Eukaryota; kingdom Metazoa; phylum Chordata; class Actinopteri; order Cypriniformes; family Cyprinidae; genus Cyprinus; species Cyprinus carpio. The sequence continues at coordinate 1,662,240 of NC_056607.1, read as the reverse complement.
TTGTTGGCTGTCAATGTTTTTAAAGTTTATCAGTTGTAGGGTGGCCAAATGCACCGTTCATACAGGACATGTCCTGGCCAGGATTTTAATATAAAACATCCAAAGCAGTTTGACCAATAACATGGAGGTATTGTACATAATCACCCAATCGTGGAGCTGCGAGTGAGAAGGTGAGATCTACAGGAAACGATCAAAGCTAGGGATGTTTGTTTGTTCGTTCGACTTGAAGCATCGCTGCGCACCGATCAAAAAAGACACCAAAGTAGGTACGAGAGTGATTTGAAAGCATAAGGATCCATCTGCTCTGCTCTCTATATTTCTCATGAATGTCACACAACGATCAACCTGCACAGTGCAAACAACCAAAACCTGGATATTTTGGGCAATATTAAAATCCTAGCCGGGATGTGTCTAAAACCTGCTAAAAACATCTGTTTTGGTTCTGATTATCACGTTTATCGCGCTGGAATCATGCATTTTAAACCATATTAGCTTAAGCTTCTGATATAGGGTTTTCTGAGTGCACACATACAGAAAGCAGCTGCCACAGCATGTGAGTACTAAACTAAGTTCTTATTCACACACAAGTTTACGTTAAAAACACACATCAGTTAAAAAAAACCAGTTGGTTATGTCTGTGAAGAAACAAAATTTTCAGTTATTTGATTTAAAAACTGGTGGCTTAGGCATTCACTTAAGTTTAGTTTCTGGTTCTAGTTGTGCATGCCTTGTCGAAATGTCGAAAATGCCTTAAAAATGTTATTTAAAGCAACTGTACACAGACTTCTAATCAGATGAATGACTTTTATTTTTTTCACAGACGTCTGTTCTGTATGATGGCGTATTAGTGCAACGTTAAAAAACTAATCTAAAATTATGAGATTAAAGTTGTAACATTTCAAGAATAAAGTCAAAATTCCAAGAATAAAGTCAAAATACTATGAGAATAAAGGCGAAATATTTCAAGAATAAAGGCGAAATATTTCGAGAATAAAGACGAAATTACGAGAATAAAGTCAAAATATTACGAGAAATATTATTGCATGCGCAATATAGGCTATACTCTCAAAATATTATAACTTTAATTTCTACGATTTAAATTCGACTTTATTCTTGAAACATTTCGATTTTATTCTTGAAACATTTCGATTTTATTCTCGAAACATTTTGACATTATTCTCGTAATATTTCGACTTTATACTCGTAATATTTTGGACAAAAGTTAATTGGCCATAGTGAGTGAGTGTGTGTATGAATGAGTGAGTTAGTGTTTCCCAGCACTGGGGTTGCATGAGGTAGTGCACTCTCAGGGCTGGGTTGTGGCAGGATGGGCATCTGGTGTAAAACATGTGCCAAATCGGTTGTGCGGATCACTACACTGTGGCGACCCCTAATAAAAAAGGGGGTAAGCCAAAGGAAGAGAGAGAGAGATTCTGGTAATATTTCGACTTTATTCTCATAGTATTCCGACTTTATTCTTGTAATATTTTGACTTTATTCTTAAAATATTATGACTTTAATCTTGTAAGTTTAGATTTTTTTTTTTTTTAACATGGCACTAAAATGCCGTCGTAGTTCTGGGAGTGTGTAAGTTTAATGAGCGAGTACAAAATTCTGTGAAAAGTGTATATTACTTTATGTCAGAAACAAATGCATGTGTACAGCTACTTTAATACAACAGTAGTATATTTACGACAGCAAATTCCACTCACTTAACTGTAGGGGGCTCCAAAGTCACAAAAAATACTGTACATACAGTTGATTTACTGTAGATATAATAGAACAGCTGGGTGTTAAATCCTTAAGAAGTACAGTGACACTGGATAAAATTGTTCATACCTGAGGGTCTGACAGACGAGAGATGTCGGGATACAGGTAGAACTTAATTCCATTAGCAGCTCCTGGCAGTGTGATTCCTCGAAGAAGAAGGATCAACAGCATGAAATAAGGAAAGGTTGCAGTGACATACACCACCTGCAGTGGGAAAAACAAGGCTTAGTTTCCATGGGCATGAATAAAGGTTAAAGTAGTTGCAGCGACATGTTCACATTCTACTGCATATACTGTAAAGATTTCGATCAAATCTGGATCTATCCAAACCAATTGGTGCAAGAAATCGCTGTACATTTACACCAAGAAAAATGAAAGTAAAAGGAACGGTTAAACTAAAAATCTTATATGAATGCATCTATCTTATATGAATGCATCTGTCAAGAAAAAAAAAAGACAAAGACATTATTAGGAATGGTTATAGTAGTCTTTATGACTCATTTGCTTTTTTCCCTGAGTATGGTAGCTTACTGTATGTGGTACAAATTAGCAAATTAGATACAAATACAGAGGACCTCGTAATGTTTAATCAAGATCTGGTTAAAGCAACAGAAACTACTTCCATGTCATCACAACTTTATATTAATATTACATTCAAATGCTCACAATGTGGCATGCAATTGCTACACAAAATAAAAACAATATAGCTAGACCTAAATTTGGAGGATAATTTGTATCATTGTTATATATCACCACCTCTAAAACTTTCTCTGTGGTAAAGCACTAAGGCACTACGGACATAAGAGTAACAGTATGACTTTCTGTAAAGCTGCTTTGAAACTATGTGGATTGTGCATCCCCTGAATCTTAAGTTTTGAACTATTGCTTTAAAATGAAGACTTTGAAAATGAAGAAAATTATTTTTTTACCCTCCATTGTGATGGGCTGTGATGTGCAAATCAGCTGTCTAGCTGTGCAACTAGTATACCTTTCAGAGAAAGGGCTGGAGCAAATGAATGAGTGAGCGAATGAAGCAGGGCACTTAACGTGAAGGGGTTACGGAGTGCTCTGAGGGTCTGCCAGAGGGGGCAGGTACTCTCCCAAAGCATTAATTGGGGGGCCAACTGAAAGAGTTACTCTCAAGGGGAGGAAGGGATGCAGGTCCGAGCCAGAGTTTTTGATGGAGAAAACACTCAAGCGTGCAAGCACATCAAAAAGACAAAAATAGAATAGCCAGGCTACCATCATGTTGTGAATTGTCAACATGATGTTTACAGTCTTGAATTATTACCAATTCTCAACCAAACCAGTGTAAGAGTTTTGTCTCCCAAGACACATAGAGGCTTGAATCCTCAGCGCAATCACGCCGACAGCGTTAAAACATCACGGCATGATTCTTCTCCACTATACATTCAAGTTCCAGGTCCTAAGATGCTTTTGCAAAAGCCATTCATGGTCCACAGAAATGAGTTCAACATTTTGAAGCTCTTTCAGTCCCGTGAACAAAACCACCCTTGGGGGCAGCACTAGGTTCTTGTTCCTCTGGCACCTAGTCAAGTCCATGCGAGGACAAGATAGGGTTCGGACACAAAAGCTTCTATCCTGTTTCCCTCTAGAAGGAGCCCATCTGGGTTGTGTTGGCAGTGTGGGAAAATGTGTGGCACAGAAACGTACAATTGCCGACGGTTTCAACCTGACCTGGGTAATTTACTGTACTAAATGACAACAAACACTTCTTCGTGTAGGTTAATATATGCATCACCACTTGAGAGTGATGGGAAGTTTTCTTCTTTTAAAAATGCTTCCTTAGCAAATCAATCATTCTTTCTCTCGTTTGTGCCTGAACTGCGATGCAAGATCACTGCACATCTTTGTTAATGTTGCTTAACCACGTAATCCAGTGGAGTGAAACAAACCAACCATGTTAAGTGGAGATCTGAAAGAGTGAGTGCTTTGACAAAGAAGATCCTTTAATCCAAACGCACCTCGCAGTATGAGCAAGGCAAAGCTCGTCCAGCTCGCTAATTCACAGCCTTTTCAATTTGTCTCATAAAATGATTACATATCCATATCCAAAAAACCATGGCCACTGCAATAAGCGAATCCCCCGCTAGGCTTTCAAAGGCATGCGTGTGGTTTTTCTCAATGAAAGGGGCAATGTTTAAACTCGCCGTGAGACTTTGACACATGCTGACTTTCTCCCAACTCTCCCTGGTCAAACATTTAAGCTCCACATTCACAGGTCAACCCCATGCCATAAATCTACCGCTGGCTTATGGGAGAATCGAAAACAGCCCCAAAAGACCTGTGGTGAACAGCTTAGCAAATGTCTGAATGCTGCAATCTGTATAGCGGTCAAAGGAAAGGAAGAAAGCAGTTTGCTATCCGCCAGACATAATTCCTCACAGAAGGGAAGAGGCGAGAGGAGGAACTCTGCATGCTCCTCATGAACGCTCCACTTTCCCCTTGTGAATACAGAAATCAATCTTGGACAGGCTGCTAAAGCCTCGCCATGAAGGAGCATTCTTTCCCCTTGCTTTACGGCCAAACAAAAGACACTTCAGGAGATATAGGCATTGCTGCCGAGCTTTTCTCCTGGACCTGTACAATGTGAACCCATTTATTTTTCCCCACACATCCCTCTTCCTTTCTTTGCACTTTCTTTCTGGCTCATTGAGTCCGTTAGACTTTCTTAAAGGCTGCTGGAAGAATAGAATCCAGAGGAAGGCTAGTGACTGAGCTGCAGAGATTGGCAGAGGGACACAGGCCCTCATAATGCAATGGATTGTGGGTACTAGGCAAAGGTAGAGGAAGGCCAGAGCTACATTTTACACTCCAGACACAGGAATAATGCAAACTGTTTGTTTTCCAAAGGCACTTTGTCACAGTAGGTTGGTTTGAGTTTACCAATAAACCATTTGGTTATTGTACGGATGCACCTACGTTGCCGTTCGCTTTCTGGAAAGCTGCCAAATTCTGTTTAATGGACTTTCTGATCTGTCTGTCTGATATGCGAGTCGATAGCTTTGACAGCTGACATTCACTCAACTTATGTCTAAAGTCTCAAAGTGCCATTGTCCCCTCAAAGACTCAAAAGTTTATGCAGACAGTGTTTGCATTTGAGCCCATTCAAATCGTTGGATCCACATTGTAACTGCACAATGCAACATACTGTATGAGCGCTCCACATGTCGTGAATGCGCTGATGACATCATTTGCAAAGATGGAATGCACGTCTCACTCACTCAATTGATTTCGTGCTGAACATTAGGGCACTAAGTTCCCCCATTCATGCAAGTCTCTCATTGAGACATCTCCAACTCGGCTTCTCACTCTTTGGTTAACATATACACACATTCACCACCATTTCTGGTCACTGGACCTTTTGTTTTTTACCTTTCCAGTTGATTTGGGACCTTTCCAAATGCAGAAATAACATATGACCCAGGCTATAGCAAGACAGAGAGCAAGTTCCCAGCGAAGGCTGCCAACTTCTTCAATTCCAGAGGATATCTTGAGAACACGGCGTCTAGAAGGGAACACAGTCTGAAATGAATAACCTTCCCAGCAGTCGTGTACCACATGAACACAAGTCAAGTGAGCAGTTACATTCTGCAAGTTAACTCTAAATTTGAGTATATTATGTGAACCCCATGACACTTTCTGATGCACACAGTGTACAATGGCTGTGAAACAATGATACGGTTACATTGATTTCCATCAAAATTCCAAGCGCTTCTGACTACCAGGAGAGTCAGCTCCACATGGCCAACTATTCATCCTAACTTTAAGGTGGTCTTAAGTTTTGTTTTACATTGTTTGTGATGCAATAAATTGTGAGATTGTAAGGGAAAGCCACAATTCTCTTTCTCGCAATGCCATTTATCATCTTTGACATGTTCTTGGGTGACTTCCACTGCCTAAGCCATTCCCCCTTTGAACAAACCTTCACCATTCAACCTAAGAACTGCCAACTTCTGTTCCTCTCAGTACTAGAGGCCTGCATGCTCAGGCTGAGGCCAGCAACATGCGAGAACTCTCTGACTGCTAGGACTTGACTTGCTTCCTCTGTATTTTACGGAAGTTCTAAGCGGCCATCCATTATAATTTTTTTCCTTTTTGTTTTCTCGTTATAACGACTTAATTTTCTCGTTATCTCGACATAACGAAGTTCGTTTTCCCCTCGTTATAACGACTTAATTTTTCTCGTTATCTCGACATAACGAAAGTTTGTTTTCTCGTTATAACGACATGAAAGTTTTACTGTTGCTATAGTAACGAACTCTACTTTGACAGGCATCTGATGGACAGCCATGCAGGCGCTCTTACTGTAGCCTATATTTCAGCAAATTTTGCTTCGCCTAGGTAATAATAACGTCTACAATACTGTATAAATAAAGGCTGATCAATCACTGTTGATTTTTTTCCAGAGACAGTACAACGAACGTTTTGTTTTTGTAATTAACATGTTTAAAATGGCAACACCGCGCCATTAGAGCTGCTTGGATTAAACTCACTTTTAATTTTCCCTTTATATGAAATAAAATTATATATAATTTGTAATTTGTAGTAGTCATTATGTGGCAGATATCATGTGTGTTACAAGCTTCTGTTTGAAAAGAGCGTTCATGTGTACGTGCAGTGTGTGTGTGTGTAGAAAAAAACCATTACAACATTACAGAACAAAACTGAATCAAATTAGCCTATGGATTTTACATATACATCACATTTCTCATCAATATGGTTTAACAATAAAGATTAGTAATAAGGAAAAGAAGCACATCAGCCTACATCGTTAAATCCCGTCCTACTGTAGATAAACAGAGCATCTCCGCTTATTAACTACCTAATCATTAAATTAAAATTAAATTTAAATGAATCATGAGCCTAAAAGAAGCACAAATATAATATATATTGGTGCAAACAGAATACAGTGATGTCCTTGGTTTTGATAAGCAGTTATTGATGAAACAGAATGCGTTGGTGAAACTCATGCATCTAGCAGGAACTTAATACACAAAATATTCATATTGATTCAAGCATTTAACATTTATGAATTAATTAAATGTCAGTAATAAACAAGACTGCACAAATTATAGCGATCACGAGGAAGGTCCGCGTACAGTAAAGTGGATAGTATACAACACCCCATCAGTTATATTCAGGTCTATAGTGCCACCTGCTGGCGCAGTTTTGTAAATTCTTAGAGAAAATTAAGTCGTTATAACGAGGGGGGAAAACGAACTTCGTTATGTCGAGATAACGAGAAAATTAAGTCGTTATAACGAGAAAACGAACTTCGTTATGTCGAGAGGATAACGAGAAAATTAAGTCGTTATAACGAGAAAACGACCTTTGTTATGTCGAGATAACGAGAAAATTAAGTCGTTATAACGAGAAAACAAAAAGAAAAAAAATTATAATGCATGGCCGCTTAGAACTTCCGTAGTATTTGGCCTTGAATATGAAACTGTGTGGAAAAACAAGCCAACTGTGGCCAAATTTGTGTCCATACCATTCCTAGCTGTGCAAGTGCCCTTTTGATGCTTGTTGACAACAGCAATGCAAAAAGAATGACAAATTATCGATGAAAAAGGTTATGGATTTCCATGGATAATAAACAGTGGTCAATTGCTCTGCACATGAACTGTGCCAAAAGTTGCCTGGAAAGCTAGTGTGTTACTGTGCATATAAATTTTTGTTGTGTTGAATTGCTGGTGATCCCAGAGTTTCTGGGTGAATTCATAGACTGATCTCTTTAGGACTTTGCCCTAAACAGCTGCCAAATACTGATGTTCCTAGGAATATGTGCAATATGTAATGCTAATAAACAGTCAGTATCACACTCACTCCCAAAACTCCATGACTGGTGATGTGGCATATGGGTTGGTGAAGTTGGCAATGCTTTCATTGTTAAAATCCACACAGTTCTCTGGAAAGTTAAAACAGTTCAGTTAAACCAATTTTGTCCGTTTTTCATGCATGCATTAACTGTTTCACTTAGTTCTAGGTAATGTTTTCTTTAATCCTCAAATAAACCAACCCGTGTTCCAGTAGTGACCACACGATGCCCAGGGCAGCTCTGTTGTAAAGCAGTTGAACAAGTAGAAAATGGCCCAAGCTAATATAACCACATAATAAACATTCAGGTGGGCTTCGATGACTTGGGTCGCATAGCCGATGCCTATAAGAGAACACATAACCAGTACTTAAAGACATGAAACCATGCAGTTTTGCATCCCTTTTATTCTCATTCACTGCTGATGTATGTTCTGTTCAACAAGCAGGAATTTAATCATGAGAAAAAAAAAAGGTTTTAAAATGAACCAGAGTGACCTAATCCTTACCTTCAAAGAGCGGGCAGACTTTTCGCCAACATGTGATGCCTCCTTCACTAGTGAACTGACCTAGCGCTGTTTCCAGGAAGAAGACTGGGATTCCACAGCAGATGAAGAAGATGACATAAGGCACAAAGAAAGCACCTACAAGACATATATTAAAGTTATACCTCTCAAGCAAGTTTACTGAATTCATGCATAGCTGATTAACAGCCAACTAGCCTAACCCAGTTAACCAAAAGAAATAAGTAGATGTGTGACCAGTACTCATAAAAGTTTTTTTTTTTTTTTAATTTTTTTTTTTTTATTTATTTTTTTGTCAAAAGTGTCAAATAAAAATATGACAATAAATATTTGAGAAGTTCCATCAGTTGGATGTTTCCCAGATAGTGTGGTTTTATTAGTGCTAATGTCTCTCTACAAATTATCTTGTACTGCTCTTGCACTGTTGGAAGTTGCCTTTTCTGACTTTAATAATATATCTCAAGGCCACAAGTAAAATTCATGTGACCCAGGATATATATATATATATATATATATATATATATATATATATATATATATATATATAATATAAATATATATCATATATATATATTCTATATAATTATTATTATTATTAATTATATATAATTATTATTATTATTATTATTTATTTTAATTTTTTTATGGGTGTGCTCCCTCTGTATGTTTTTGTAATCATAGCTGCCCATTCAAAAAAACAATTCCTTCAACAACCAAAAAGTACCATACTATCACCATATTTTTGTCACGTGTACTTATAGTTCATTTAACACCACAGAAGTTGACCCAAAGTGTTGTCTAGCAAAACCTAGAAGCAAATCTGATGGGTGGAAAAACAAAATATCTGGGGCATAAATAGGATGCCTGTTCACATCTGTCAGGAAGGGGGGAAAACAACTCCATGGGCCTTTGACAGGAGAAGGTGAAGTGTGTCAGGGAATGAGAATGAATGAATAATCTCTCACCTCCGCCGTTCTTGTAACACAGATATGGGAACCTCCAAACGTTGCCAAGGCCGATAATCTCTCCAGCCACTGACAGCACAAACTCAATCTTATTATTCCACTGTCCTCTCTCGTTCACCACCTTCTTATCATTGCTGCGCACTGCGCTCGGGCTCGCCGCCTCGGGGTCCATCGAATCGTCCGCTTTTCCATTTATTATGGGAATCGTCTTTTCGGCTGTCATGACGTCCTACAGCCTGAAACATACGGATAACACCTTTAGCTGAAGCACGTGTCAGCACTGGAAGTGGAGCTATTTTATTGCAAATATCGGGCATACGTAGATGCGTTAGGGCCCGTTCGCACGTTCTTGATTTGGAATACGACTAGATGGAGCGCCATATGGAACAGAACACAGGCACAAAACGCGATGCCACGCATGTCGTATCATCGTTAAAGGCAGTGTTCTCGTCTGTCATCGCGACGGATTTACTCGGTTCAAGACGCCGTGTCAAATTAAAATAAGTTAAAGTTTGAAAGCTCGTCTGGAGACCCACGCGTCCTGATCCATTCTGCTGCGCTACATCTCTTTATGGGTGCAACATCGCGTTCTGTGTCAACAGCTCTTTAACTTATTCTAAATGACTCGTTAAATGTATTCTAATTTAAATGCAATTGTAATTAAAGCGTTCCGGTTTGTCGCGTCACGTCTCGATTAGCGTTTCAGTGTCTTGCGTCACGTTCTGTGTGTTTTGGCTATTGAACGCGGAGCGTAACTGGTTTGAATAAGAACAGAGCTATTCAGCAGCAGAACAGTATCAACAAAAGTAATTGTGCCAATTCAGGTAAACAAAGTGTGTCGACTTGCATCGTTTCATCCCTCACTCATGAGCACCCACCCCGCTCTTAGTGACTGAGCCGACCCTCACTTACCGGTATAGGGGTGCAGTGAACCTCCTCAGATCACCCAGTAACTACCTGCTTTAGGGGATGCTTCAGACTGAACCCGTTTGATAGAAAAAAGGACAAAAAGAAGAAAGGTGCAAATCCCTGATGGATGTCACAGTGTTGTGACTGTGGCAGTGAGCAGCTCACTACTGCTGTGATCAGAGCTCAGATCTGATCTCCACCGCCTCTCACTGGACAAGAGCCATGTGTCCACCAGCAGTTGCTCTAGAGCTCACACCTCCTCAAAACATCACACTGCTTACTGTTTATACCAACTGTGTGTTTGTAAACAACTAACATTTATTTATTTATTTATTTACTGCTATTTTTGCTGGGCAGTTGGTTGTAATATTTATATAGGAGTACTGGTACTGGTTGTTTAATACTTTATTGCTATTTTCTGTCAGTGTTGCACTGAATCTTGAGTTCATAAGTTACAGTAATATGATTTATTGGTTGCATAAGTATGATTATTTCATGTTATTTTAGTTTGTTTTAATCTTTTTATTTGTCTCAGGATGTGAGATCTTTGACTCATTATTCTCAGTTCCGCCTCTACAGCATTATTCTATAACCCACTGCTTAACTTGACATCTAAATGAAGGTTTCGATTCATGCGACTTGTAGATTATCAGCACTGATGTAATCACCCATGAAAGAATCAGTAAGGGGTCTTTGGCATATTAGCTGTACTGCTGTCATTTTGAATATTAACTCTCAGCATTAGCGTTTTCATACAAATACTGTATTGTAGCAGTTTTCTTGTGTTGGGGTTAGAATTGCACTCAGACATTGAACTTTGTTTTAAATTGCTAGAGTTTTTGTACTGAATTTTGTGTTTTGTGTGACAAAGCCTCTGTTTCTCATTCACTATTAATGCCGTGACATAGTCTGGTAGTTCTCAAGAGCAACTAGCCTCAAGCAAACTGCTACAAAGGCTTTCTCCATGCAGCCTAATGAGTCTCATGGAATGTTTTCACTTTATTCATTCATTTTTATTTTATTTTTTCCACACTCACTTGCTTGGTCTCTCAACAGGAAGAATTGCTTGGATGGCGGGAGCTCTCAGCTCCCCTAGTGTTCTGAGTAGCATGGAAAAGAGTGACCTACTGACTATACACCCCTCAATTAAGGGTCAGTTGTCATTTTAACTTGAATGAAGCAAGACACTGCATAGAGAGAGGCCACCAAAGACGCTGGCAAAGACTCGTTTGAGACACAATTAGCTGATATTTGCATTTTTGTAACATAATAGGAAACCTACATTAAAAAAAAAAAGTATATACAGGTCCTTCTCAAAAAATTAGCATATTGTGATAAAAGTTCATTATTTTCCATAATGTAATGATAAAAATTAAACTTTCATATATTTTAGATTCATTGCACACCAACTGAAATATTTCAGGTCTTTTATTGTTTTAATACTGATGATTTTGGCATTACAGCTCATGAAAACCCAAAATTCCTATCTCAAAAAATTAGCATATTTCATCCGACCAATAAAAGAAAAGTGTTTTTAATACAAAAATAGTCAACCTTCAAATAATTATGTTCAGTTATGCACTCAATACTTGGTCGGGAATCCCTTTTCAGAAATGACTGCTTCAATGCGGCGTGGCATGGAGGCAATCAGCCTGTGGCACTGCTGAGGTGTTATGGAGGCCCAGGATGCTTCGATAGCGGCCTTAAGCTCATCCAGAGTGTTGGGTCTTGCGTCTCTCAACTTTCTCTTCACAATATCCCACAGATTCTCTATGGGGTTCAGGTCAGGAGAGTTGGCAGGCCAATTGAGCACAGTAATACCATGGTCAGTAAACCATTTACCAGTGGTTTTGGCACTGTGAGCAGGTGCCAGGTCGTGCTGAAAAACGAAGTCTTCATCTCCATAAAGCTTTTCAGCAGATGGAAGCATGAAGTGCTCCCAAAATCTCCTGATAGCTAGCTTCATTGACCCTGCCCTTGATAAAACACAGTGGACCAACACCAGCAGCTGACATGGCACCCCAGACCATCACTGACTGTGGGTACTTGACACTGGACTTCAGGCATTTTGGCATTTCCTTCTCCCCCAGTCTTCCTCCAGACTCTGGCACCTTGATTTCCGAATGACATGCAAAAATTTGCTTTCATCCGAAAAAAGTACTTTGGACCACCGAGCAACAGTCCAGTGCTGCTTCTCTGTAGCCCAGGTCAGGCGCTTCTGCCGTGTGTTTCTGGTTCAAAAAGCACACGCCTGTGCACGGTGGCTCTGGATGTTTCTACTCCAGACTCAGTCCACTGCTTCCGCAGGTCCCCCAAGGTCTGGAATCGGTCCTTCTCCACAATCTTCCTCAGGGTCCGGTCACCTCTTCTCGTTGTGCAGCGTTTTTTGCCACACTTTTTCCTTCTCACAGACTTCCCACTGAGGTGCCTTGATACAGCACTCTGGGAACAGCCTATTCGTTCAGAAATTTCTTTCTGTGTCTTACCCTCTCGCTTGAGGGTGTCAGTGATGGCCTTCTGGACAGCAGTCAGCTCGGCAGTCTTACCCATGATTGCGGTTTTGAGTAATGAACCAGGCTGGGAGTTTTTAAAAGCCTCAGGAATCTTTTGCAGGTGTTTAGAGTTAATTAGTTGATTCAGATGATTAGGTTAATAGCTCGTTTAGAGAACCTTTTCATGATATGCTAATTTTTTGAGATAGGAATTTTGGGTTTTTCATGAGCTGTATGCCAAAATCATCAGTTTTTTAAAACAATAAAAGACCTGAAATATTTCAGTTGGTGTGCAATGAATCTAAAATATATGAAAGTTTAATTTTTATCATTACATTATGGAAAATAATGAACTTTTATCACAATATGCTAATTTTTTGAGAAGGACCTGTATATGGTACCCAGGTATTGGCCTGGTCTATATATACCATATATACCTGGGTACTCTGTTTCTTACTCAGACCAGTTGACAAATGCATATATTCTTACAGTGAAAGTGAAAAGATAAAATTAGACCACAAGAACTGGCACGAGAAAGGGCCCAAGTGGCATGTTGTTACTAGTGTTGTTTTTACATGTAATACCTACCTTAATTTCTGGGGTAATTATTTAATATTTCCATGATATTAGCTGTACATTTCAGAAAAGAAGGGATTCTGCTTTGTCTGTCATTGGTTATTCAATTATTCTATCCAAACACAATTTTAAACTGAATAGATGATTTAGTATTTTCATTAATGACACTTGAAAACATAAATAATAATAAGAGTTCTATAAGAACTATTTAATTTAATAATTTATTTAATGAATTATTCTTTATTTACTTTATATAGAAATTGTAATGTTTTATTTGTTTGCCTTTACTGTTATAATTAAGCTGTTGAAATTAATGGAGTGAGCTTTTGTGTTCAACTGAAGAAAGAAACTCTCATTTGGAAACACTCTAAGGTGAGTAAATGATTTTTTTTATTTTTATTTTTTTTATTTGTAGCTAATCCTTTAACACTTACATTGCAAATTGTAGCCTGTTTTGTTTTGTTTTATTTGTTTTTATTTTTTCACATTCCCTTGTTCACATATGCAGTACAATAATGAGCTATTGATTTGACATACATGCATACATACATATACATGTGGTGAAGAAACTACCTGCTTTGGTTAAAGCAACTGTAATTACAGCAACTGTGTGTAGGTTTGTGTATTTTTGTGACTTTGGAGTCCCCTACAGTTAAGTGAGTGGAATCCGCTGTCGTAAAACAGTAATACAGTAGCTGTACATGTGCATTTGTTGCTGCTGTAAAACAGCTTTTCGCAGGATTTTGTACCCACTCACCAAACTCACACACTCCCAGAACAGAGTTTGTGAGAGAAACAGCAGCCATACGCCTGATTATAAGCACATGTAGCAGCAGAATGATTTAGAAATTTACATAGAGTTGGTTTTACTAGCTTACTAGCACATACACAGTGTTAACAGTGTTGTTAGCCTTGCCAGCTGGGACTGGTTTCTCAGTTTCTCTCTCTGCCACATTAACATTTAATGAAGTATTTTTGCTCCTGGCCACAGTCACCCTTGACCTAGTGGGTGTAAAATGAAAAATATTTAAGGAAATCATTTTCTTTTAATTGAATTGCGTAATGAGGGCCCATTAAAGTTAAAGACACTGCTACTGTAACTGATTTGCAACAATGATTTGCAAAAGCACAATATTGTATAAATACAGCTGAACTGACTTGACTTACAGTATGTGTGGTCCAGTTATAATTCACGGATAAACAACTCAAATGAAATGGATTTGTCAGACCCTGGAGAAGAAGTGTCACATCTCGTCGTCCTCCAGGAGGCGCTCTGTACTTGTACCGTCCAAGCAGTTGTGCTTCCCAGCAGAGATGATAACAGTGTCTTATTCATATCCTGGCTGTCTGGTAGTGGAAACAGCACTATCAGAATCAGATAAAAAAATAAATAAATAAAAAAAAATAACCAATAATAATTAATTAATTAAAAAAAAGGCATAATCCAAAATAATTAAATCTTTATAGTCCACATTGTCAGAGACCAGTCAAGCCCGGTCCCATCCATCCATCCACCTGTTCACCATCAGCAACCTCATCACAGGAACAGTATAAAACACTCACCACAGCCCCAGTTCAGCGTCAAGCCTCCAACAGGAACGGACCATTGAATGCTGTCTCATGATCAACCGATGCACCGCAGATTCTATGATGTAAAGTATACTTACCTTTGAAACACTAACCTCTGTGTCATTATTCTACTGTCTCCAGGATTCCTGAGCACTACCCCGTGGCCTGAAATCCAGCGATTCCCCGAATCTCCTGTGTTGTCTCCGAGCTTGCTTGATAGCCTCCATTTCTGAGAGTGATCTGTGGAAGAGACAAGTATTAGCGATCTGTGACTGAGTGGCATTGACATATCTGCAAAAGACTTACTCACCTGCTTACACCTCGCACTGAGTAATTTGCACCAAACCTGCACCTGAAAACATTGTCTACTTACCTTGCACTTACAAGCTTGTAAATAAAGTACTGTGCTTGGATTCACTTACCTTTGGCTCTCGTCTCTGTCCTGACACACATGTATTACTCACAAGGAATAGTTTTTTGTTGTTGTTGTTGTTTCAGTGCTCTGTGAGAGAAATCTGCCATATGGATCAAAACATTGTAATGTGTTCAATGGCACTGAGAAAATCAAATTAGCCAATATACTTATGTAACACATACACATCAGGGCAGTGGATGTGTAAAAGTTTGTTATGATCAGTTCTAATTCTGTGGAAATCTGCAGAGCATCCATGTTGATAGTACAGGTAATTGCGCATTCATTATAGCTGTATTGTTTTTGTTTTTTTCTTATTTATTTGTTTGTATACAAAAGATATAGTGTAGATATTATTATGAGAAACTTGTTGTGTTGTGGCTTTTTTCATTTGTGACCACAAAACCAGTCTTAAGTTATTGGGGTATACTTGTAGCAGTAGCCAAAAATACATTGTATGGGTCAAAATTATAGATTTTTCTTTTATGGCCAAAATCAGTAGGATATTAAGTACAGATCATGTTCCATGAAGATATTTTGTAAATTTCCTAATGTAAATATATCAAAACTTAATTTTTAATTGGTAATATGCATTGCTAAGAACTTCATTTGGACAACTTTAAAGGCTTTTTTTTTTCTTTTCTTTTTTTTTTCAATATTTATATTTTTTGTACCCTCAGATTCCAGATATTTAAATAGTTGTATCTCGGGAAAATATTGTCCTATCCAAACTAACCATACCTCAGTTGAAAGCTTATTTATTCACCTTTCAGATGATGTATAAATCTACATTTTTAAAAATTGACACTTAAGACTGGTTTTGTGGTCCAGGGTCACATTTGAGGTCTGAATGGTTATTTCCTTACTCTGACAGATTTAGGTTTAGGGTTATGTGACTTGGATAATAATCAGTTGTAACTGACCCTGTGATCTCTTCTAAAAGAGTCTGGGCCCCTGCCTGACCACTGCTGGGCTACTTTGGAATAAAGAGTCAGAGAAATGGACATCCTCAGCCGAAAAGTTCTGTCCCCCAATCAGATGTAATTAGGGACAATTACAATTTGGACTTATCATCCGTTCATTGTGTAACCGAGCCTGTGAAAAGGATGGATGGAAAACACACATATATCACGGCGACATGATGCATAAAAGGTGGCCCCTTGCTAAGCATTTAAAATAGCCCCATTGAAGGCTTTGGAAAGACGCAAAGTTGAAAACAAGGTTGAGCAATACAAACAGCGCGAGTCTCTATGGCAATGTTGGTTCCAGGGAGGAGAATAACTGGCCCTTGTGTTCTCTCATTCTCTCAGGCTGTTCATGTGTGGTGGGGTGAGCAGAAAAGGAAGCTCTAGGAAGTAAAACCTCAGGGAAATGTGTGTGTGTGTGTGTGTGTGTGTGTGTGTGTGTGTGTGTGTGTGTGCAGCTGAAAAACTTAGAAATAATGATGTCCCCCTGCAACAACTGGACCAAAGACAAAATGTACTTTAATTCTCAAATCAAAAATATACAAAAATGTTACTGGGGTATACAGTCCATAAATCTGTGCTTTTTGGATTTCTTAATTCTTAATTTACTAATTTTTTCTTCATCAAAAAACTTTTACCTCCAAGGCACTTGAAAGTAAAGTGAAAAATAAAAAGACTTTATTCTCACTTGGCTTTACATTAAAGCTGCAGTCGGAAACTTTTGGGGCTCAGCCCTGCGCTGATTGGACCAGAAGAGCCGGGAGCGGTGGATTTTGTTTATATTGGAGAGAAGTAGCTCCGGCTACAATGTTCTTCCGCCAGACGCGAGCCCCTCAAATACACTGACGTGTGGCGGATAACGTCTCGGTTACGTATGTAACCCTCATTCCTTTAAGGAGGGAACAGAGATGTTACGTCAGTGACTGACGAATTAGGATCTCGCCTGAGAGCCCAATCACCTTCGAGTGTTAAGAAAACAAGCCAATGAATGTTGGCATGCAAGCTTTGCATCGCACACCCCACCCTGCAGCGCAGGTATATAAGTAGAGCGTGTGCAGTCACACATTCAGTTTTTCACTGAGGAGCCGAGACGGTGTGCCTCGGCCATACAGCGGTGGTACAGCAACTGTGGCGATGGGACGTAATGTCTCCGTTCCCTCCTTCAGGGAATGAGGGTTACATACGTAACCGAGACATTCCCTTTCAGTCAGTCATGTTTGACGTTACTTCAGTGACTGATGTATTGGGATCCATATGGAAAACGTCACTATTGCTGATCCCCTCCAATGCCCTGCGAAAGCCGGCAAGTCCGCCCACACCAGTTGGGGTGGAAGATAGGACAGGGCTTAGGCAGAGGAACCCGCCACTGCTGTTCTGTACAGTGGGAAATTGGATAACACTGGGAAAGCGTACCCAAGTAGGGGAACGCTAGGGTAGCTACACCCTGCTTATAGGAGGTAACATGTGGAAATTACACATATGGACTGGCCATAGGGCAGTGCTACATATGGAAGTCTCTGCGGTAGACTCAGCCCGCCTGGGGTGAGATCACTACGCAGTAGAGACGGCAGAGAAATCTCTGCCAGGGAAAGACACAGGCTTACCGTGAGGGAAGCCGTACCATGGAAGAATACACATGTGGGATCACCTGAAGGGGGAATCACTACAAAGGGCACCTAGCCCAGCACAAGGACTGACCTTGGGCATACACACGAGTGCTGGACCTGGTGTCTGGCATTCCGCCACGCCTGACTGCTGAGGGTGTGGGAGGAACTTCAACAGGGTTCACCAAAAGGGAAACTGAACTGAGAAGCACTTAAGCGCACGTATCCGGTCCATAGAGGGGAATGGCGCAGCAAGAGTGATCGACACCAAGCGGGTCCAGCATTACCGGCCATCTGAGGCGAGTACAAGAGAGGACACAGGCTCTACACGGAGATATAGAATCTCACAAAACTTGTTAGGTGTCGCCCAGCCGGCAGCTCTACAGATGTCTGCTATCGAGGCGCCCCGTGCCAACGCCCAGGAAGAAGCCACACCTCTTGCAGAGTGTGCTCTAACTCCGAGGGGGCACAGTAAACATTGGGCCTGATATGCTAAGACTATAGCCTCCACTATCCAGTGGGCAAGTTTTTGTTTGGAGACAGCCTTTCTCTTCTGCTGTCCTCCAAAGCAGACAAAGAGCTGGTCTGAGGTCCTGAAGCTCTGTGTGCATTCCACGTAAATGCAAAGTGTGATTGGGACAGAGCAGAGTGAAGGCTGGGTCTGCCTCCTCCCGGGGCAGCACTTGCAAGTTCACTACCTGATCCCTGAAAGGCGTGGTGGGAACTTTGGGCACATATCGAGGTCGGGGTCTCAGGACATCATGAGAGTCGGCTGGCCCGAATTCAAGGCACATATCTTCGACCGTAAAATGCCTGCAGGTCCACGACCCTCTTGACTGAAGCCAATGCAGTGAGGAGCACTGTCTTTAGTGACAGAACTTAGGCTCTACTGACTGCAGAGGCTCGAAGGGCTCCTGCTTCAAGGTTGTTAGGACCAAGGGAAGATCCCAAGAGGGTACCAGGTGAGGGCACAGAGGATTCAGCCTCCTTGACCCCCTAATGAACCTGATGATCAGGTCAAGCTTCCTGACAGACTTGCTGTCTACTGCATTGTGATGTGCGGCAATAGCGGCAACATACACTTTGAGGGTGGAGGGAGACAGCCTTCGCTCCAGCCCATCTTGCAGAAAGGAGAGCACGACCATGATTGGGCATCTACAGGGGTCTTCCCGGTGGAAAGAACACCAATCGACGAACAGCTTCCACTTCAGGGCGTAGGGGTGCCTCATAGAGGGCGCTCTAGCTGAAGTGATGGTGTTTACTACTGCTTGAGGTAAACCGCATAGAACCTCCACGTCCTGTCTAGAGACCACACATGGAAATTCTGAGCCAGCAAGGTGGCACGAGAGGCACTAGTCAGGCCTCCAGAGACTGCAAGCAGGGTCAAAGGGACCATAGACGTACCCGCAGTGAGGCAGTGTGGTGGAGCACAGGGACCCGACCCAGAAGGCACAGCGTCCCGGAGTGGGGTCTGAGTGTGCCGTGCAACACTTACCAGGCTCCACGGCTGGGCAGGGGGCCTGTGAGAAGGCATCACGGTTGAGCTGGCCGTGCGAGAGCAGTTTTTATTTTATTGGTGACAAGCAGGCTGAGGGGTAGTCCCTAATGCTGGTGGCACATTGGGGCATGCTCTTGATAGCCTTAGCCTTCTTCTGAACTGCAAAGAACTGCTGGGCACAGTCCTCAACAGAGTCACTGAAAAGGCCACCTTGTGTGATATGGGAGAATCAAGTAAGCACACTTTGGTGACAACTCGCACCTAGGCAAGGTTTAGCCAAGGGGGCTTCTGGACCAAGTGGACATTGTCTAGCTGAAGGCCTGCGC
Source organism: Cyprinus carpio (assembly GCF_018340385.1). Lineage (NCBI taxonomy): Eukaryota > Metazoa > Chordata > Actinopteri > Cypriniformes > Cyprinidae > Cyprinus > Cyprinus carpio. The sequence goes on along the minus strand of NC_056607.1, from coordinate 1,642,792 downwards.
TGTGACTTTCATCACGATCAGTCATCGTGCACAGTTCTGCATCAACCCCAGCTCAGAACTAGACTTGTGCATTTTGAGTGCTTTGGAGGGGTAAATAGCAGGGTGGCCATCGCATGCAGGGCAGACACAGCCTGTCCAGCGACACTGAAAGCCTTAGCAACCAGAACTGCTGTTTTCTTACAGGTGCTGGACGGGACCCGAAAACCACCAGCAGGCAGCACTTTGCAGGCATACACCACAACTGCACACTCCACCTGGGGAATCCCCACAAACCCCTGCTTGTCTCACCATCTAGGGTAGTGAGAGAGGAAAACTTTAGGCAGATTTTGGCATGTTTGGCCTTCCATACTGGCATTAATTTGCCTCCATACTGCAAAAGCTTTTCATTCACCTCCGGAAAGGTGGGGGCGGGGTAAGGCGATTGCCGCTTTGCACTGCGCCCCCAACCAATCTACCAGCCGCTATCACTCAGAACGAGTCCGAGCGCGCAGCAGCCCGGGCAAGCATAGCTACCAAATCTGGATCTGATTCAGCAGAAGCAAACACCACATAAGCAGGAAACTCCACATCATCTTCACATCCAGAGCATAAAAGCCCTCTCCAATGCAGTGATCGACATCTGAACCCCATTTAGAGAGGCTAGCGACGCGATGGGTTGCCGTGACAACCAGTGCTGTCAGCTGGCGGCTTGACGGCACACGACATGCTGAGGAGCGAGAGGTCCACTGGAATTTCTCTCGCTGTGATCCTCGGTCTCCCAAGGTGTCAAGCAGACCCACAGCTGTGCTTTTACACACAGCAGCAGCTGGGCAACAGGACAGGGGACTCAGCCTTTACAGAAAAGGAGAGTCGTGACTGACATGTCGACGTGGTCATGTTCAACGCGAACATAAAACCACCCACGAATGCAGTCTCAGCATGATTAAGCCCAGGCATGCGAGACAGCGATCGTGGCCATCAGATGAGGCCAGGAACGACCGCATCCAGAATGGACAGACAGAGAGGCGTCTTCAAAAAGACGCTCACCGCCCGTTAGCTCTTAAGGATAAAGCTCTTTTAGTGCTAAAGCACCCAGGGGAACGGTCGCTGTATGGCGTGCAGGGCTGTTGGATAAGCCTGCATTGTGCAAAATGTAGAAAAAAAGCTCTTTCAGTAGTGACCACCGCTGACGTGCCGTCACACCAACGCTCTCTGGAGAGCTTTCACCTGGTTCGTTGGTGAACGAGCCTTTATCAGGGTGTCAAACTACAAGCACACTCAGAGTGTGCTTTTAAACAATCAGTTTGTCACATGACACAGTCACCTGGTTAAGTGTAAAAGCAGCACAAAGGGAATATTTTTATAAATATAGTTATACTTAATAAAGTCTAATTATTATTATTTAAATTACCAAAAAAAAACTTTTAACAATAATATCATAAAATACATCAGTGTCACTTCAAAAAAAAAAGATGAAAAATCTAATTCACCATTCTGGATCTCGCTTAGAGAGACCAATCCACTTCGAGTGTAAACTAAATGAGCCAATGCACATTGGCATGCGATCATTGCATCCAGCTGCCGCTGATCACAGCGTGAGTATAAGTAGCCAGCAGGTGCAGCTCATATTCAGCCTTTCACTTCGGAGCCAAGAGATCACATTGTTCTGCTCCTGACTACTCTACTGAGAGAAGAAGATTGAATGAGTTCAGCACGCTCTTTGAGAGCTCTTCATATTGGCAGTACGGCACTTCAGCGGTGGTGGTTTCCTGTGTCGAGAGGGTTGCACACATCAGGCTGCACTACCCCCTGTTTGTGTTGCAGGTGGCCATCTCCCCTGTGCGCTTCAGCATGCTAAAAGAGCTTTTTCCTAAAAGAGCATCACATTTTTAAAGACGACATTGCGTGCCAAACTTGATGTTACATCTTTGTAAAGATGATGTGGGTCTTGCTATAGACAACGTTTCATCCGGGCATTTCTGGATGTGATCATTACCTGGCGCTGGGTGATGGTCATGATTGCTGCCTTGCGTGCCTGGGCATTTAGCACGCCGATGTGGCATTTGTGGATGAGTCTACCGTTACCGGTCAAGATGTTGTTGCAGGAGTACATGTTCGGGTACATCCATCCCTGACATTGATTGGCAGCGTTCGACCCAAAGGATGTGTACTTTCATGTGCCGATCTTTCTGCACCACAGACCATTGCTGCGGTTTGCGTCCAAAGGACGAGCATATCAGTATGAGCTACTGCCCTCCGGGCTGTCCCTGTTGCCCCGTATCTTCAAGAGACAGCACGCCTCGCGCAGGAATGTGCTCAGTCAGTGTTGAACTGCTTGAATACATTCAAGAGCAGGACGGGGGTCCCACTGAAACAGTTTCAGAGGCTCCTGGGGCATGTGGCAGCTGCAGCAGCAGTCACGCTGCTGGGGCTGCTTCATATGAGACCACTTCAACACTGGCTCCATGGCCAAGTCCCGAGGTGGGCATGGCAGCGCAGCACTCACCTGGTCCAAGTCACACCGGCCTGCCACCAAACCTTTACCCCATGATCAGACCTGGAAGAAAAGGGTCTCTAGGCATGCTGTGGTTCACATGGATGCCTCTACCTCCGGCTGGGGGGCCAAGTTCGACGGACTTGCAGTGTCAGGGGTTTGGACGGGCCCCCAACTGCCCTGGCACATCAATTGCCTAGAGTTGCTGGCAGTGTGCCTTGCCTTGACCCATCTCGAAAGGCGCTTATGAGGCAAGCATGTACTAGTCCACATGGACAACACTGCAGCTGTTGTGCACATCAACCGACAAGGTGGTCTATGCTCCCGTCGCAACTCGGCCACCACCTCCTCTGGAGTCAGAAGCATCTGAGGTCACTTTGTGCCATTCACATTCCTGGTCTGCACAACCGGGCAGCTGATGAGTTGTCATGAACTGTGCTCCCAGGAGGGTGTGGAGTTGATGCCTAGATGGTGCAGATGATTTGTAGTAAGCTGCACTCCACTCAGGTAGACCTGTTTGCCTCTCCAGAAGCCTCTCACTGTACGTTGTTCTACTCCCTGACCGAGGGAACACTTGGCACGGACGCACTGGCAATCAGCTGGCCACGGGACCTGCACAAGTACACATTTCCCCCAGTGAGCCATCTTGAACAGACACTGTGCAAGATCATGGAGGACGAGGAGCAGGTCCTGCTCGTGGCACTTTACTGGCCCACTCGGACTTGGTTCCCAGAATTGATGCTCCTCGTGACAGCCCCTCCTTGGCAGATTGCTCTGAGGAAGGATCTACTGACTCAGAGATGGGGCACCTTGTGGCACTAGCGTCCAGACCTCTGGAACTTCATGTCTGATCCCTGGACGGGATGCAGAGTTTCTAGGTGACCTACCCAAGAGGTAGTTGACACCATCACTTCGGCGAGAGCACCGTCTACGAGACACGCTTAAGCCTTGAAATGGAACCTGTTCTTCGAGTGGTGTTCTTCTCAACGAGAAGACCCCTGGAAAAGTCAGATCAGAGTCGTGCTGTCCTTTCTGCAGCATGGGTTGGAGCGAAGGCTCTCTCCCTCCACCCTTAAAGTCTGCTTGGCTGCCAGGGGCGTTTCTAAGATTTTCATTTTAGGGGGGTCAGCCCCCAATAAGGGTATGATTAAAAAAAATATTATTTGAATATTAGGGTAGGGTTGTATACTATTAACCTTATTGTAATCCACTATTCCATTGTATTCCCTGTATTTCATATATGGGAGTAGGAGTACTGACTGAGCCATATACAACATGTATATAAGTGGTATTGTGTGTGAGAGGCTGTCTACGTTCTATTCTCACCTGACTTGCTCATTTGCAGACCTACTCCCGCACCACAAGAAAAAATGTTGTATATTTATCTACAATGAAATATAATTTTTTTTTTTTTTAGCTTTTTAGCCTTTATAATCAACAATACGGTTGGTTATACATCAAGTCACCCCCTGAAAATGTATTTAATTTCAAATCATTTAACTAACCAGCTAATATTCATTAAAAATATAGACAAAACATGTATTAATGTAATTGTCTATTGGCAATATGTTTAATCTGTTCTATATTTATTTCTATTTATTAAAAATAACAACATGAATTATCAATTTGCCACTTCTATAAATCAATTACTTAAAAAAAAACACAAATCCCTTTACTCGTCTCTTACTCTATGTATCATGATACACTAATGATTCATTGTTACTTAATACAAAATTATATTTAATAATACAAAACAAAATAACTCCACATGATGTTTCTTTCTCTGTGCCATTTAGTGCTGAAGGTGAACGCAGGGAAGACGTATTGGTATTGGATGATAAACCAAACCGTGTATTGGTCCAGTATGTAAACTGCAATTACAAGAACTGCACCGATGCAGATGTCATATCATAGCAATCTATCAATAAATGCACATACACACCTTGTACTCTCTGATGTCCGCTCTGCTCGGCGCCCCTGCGGATTGAAATACGCGCTGAATCCATGCAGACTCAGATCAGGGGAGGTGCCGAAACTTGAAGCAGCTTGCGGCCGTTTCAAATGAGTTATTAAAGGGGACTGAAGCGATCACTGAAGCCCCCCTAAAAAAGGGCCTAGCGATGCCCCTGTTGGCTGCGGTTCCCTGAACATATTTTCGGTCAACAATTTGTGCCTAGAGTTCGAGCTCCCAGGTAATCCTGAGGCCCCGGCATGGCTATGTGCCCAAGGTTCCCACTACTCCCTTCAGGGATCAGATAGTGAGCCTGCAAGTGCTGCCCCCGGAGGAGGCAGACCCAGCCCTAGCTTTACTTTGTCCTGTCCGGGCATTGAGATGCTTCTTAGACAGGACACAAAGCTTCAGGACTCTTTGTCTGTCACGGAAGCTGGCAGAAGGGGAATGCCATCTCCGAGCAGAGGATGGCCCACTGGATAGTGGATGCCATCAGCCTGGCTTATCAGGAACAGGGTGTGCCCTGCCCATTCAGGTTTGTGAGCTAACTCTACTAGAAGTGTTGCATCCTCCTGGGTGCTGGCTCGTGGTGCCTCACTGACAGATATTTGTAGAGCTGCGGGCTGGGCGACCCCCAACACGATTCTAAAGCCTTTCTGTGGAGCCGGTATCCTCCTGTGTTCTCACCTCAACGGGTAGAAGCACTGAGAGGCCCCGGCTTTGGGTTGGCTTGCTAAAACCACTCCAGAGAGTCCATATCGTAGACCCTGTCAAGTTACGGCAGCTGGATATAATAATCGCATGCCAATGTGCATTGGCTCATTAAGTTTACACTCAAAGTACACTGGTCTCTCTAAGCAAGATCCAAATTCGTCGGTCATCCAACGTGATGTCTCCGTTCCCTCCTTCAGGGTTACAATACGTAACCGAGACGTTATATTCTTAACTCATTTTGGAGAATTCCCCTAGTTACACATTTAGAATTTTTTTTTCTTTTTTTTTTCAAACTCTTATGATTTCCATGTATGCTTTTGGCTCTGAATTCTGTACAGTTGCAACACACAAAGTCTCAAACATAATTCAGTCACATTGTAATGACAACGCAGAGGCATATTTATTAATAAATAAATTAATATATTAAAAAGCAGGCCAGGTCCGCATTTTAAATGTTCAGACACTATACAATGATTTGAGATAGGGTTACCAGCTGCAACCAGAAATGTCCCTTCTTTACTGCATTAACACTAGAATCTTCCATAGTGACCTCTTTATGAAAATCTAGATTTCTTCTGGAACACAGTTGGTAAGCACAAAAGTTATCCATACATTCTTAGCTCTCATCCCAGTGTTGACCATTGATTGCAGTTTTCACTGGATATTTACAGAAATCTTTATTTATTTGTCTTTGGTTTTGGGGTCAAATTCTTTAATGCGGAGCACTCACTATATGCCAATTAGTTCAGTAAGGATTTAGTCCTGTAAATATATTTTATAACACTGTCTAGATAGATAGCGTAGCTTTGGCCATACTGTACATAGCAGTACTGTCGTGAGGTTCTGTATGTGTCAGTAATGGCAGCTTGAGTTCAGCAGGTGGTCTGGGCATCAGCTGCTGTGTTTCTCTTCCCTCATGAGATTGACGTTCCCCTGCAGATATTGTCACTTAATTACCCCACTAGGGACTTTAGTAATTACTGCTTTCTGATGGCAGCAGAGGTACGCTCAATAACATACACATATAGGATATGCATTCTGAACAGCTACTCTTTTGCTTTAAAGCTCTTCTTCAACACTGTATTGTGATATCTCTATAATAAAAAAAAAAAAAAAAAAAAAATGATTTTTTTATCACACTATTAGACAGACTGTCAGTTTCAGAAAAAACTTTCAGAAAAAAAAAATGTAATAGCTGTACAAAAGCTGTTACTAGGGTGGTACACTTTTAATAGCTGCAGAGTTGCAGGAGGTATTAGTACCTCAAGTGTACATATCTACCATTTTGGTAATAATATTAGTACTTTTTGATAGGTTTCTGCCCCAGTGACAGCTTTTGAACCTGTTTTTCTTTTTCAGAAAATTCAGAGACAAGATGACAGTGAATCAAATTAATTATCAATTTCAACTGTATTTTTTCCCAGTTATTTATTTATATGTCTGTTTAATACAATTTAAGTTGCAATGACTTCAGCTAGTTTGAATATACTTAAGTCTTAATTTTACATTTGAAGTTTTTTTTTTATTATTATTTTAATTTTTTTTTTGCAATTAGCAGATGAACACTGATAAAGGTGTCAAAGTATGGTTTCTTTGTTTTCTGTGTTTCACGCAACGTAAACATAAAACCATGTCTGCATTTGTGATTGGAGAAACGACAAACAAGAAGCTCTACTCTACACCAGCGGTTCTCAATTCCAGTCCTCGTGACCCCCAGCTCTGCATATTTTGCATGTCTCTCTTTGTTAACACACCTAATTCAGATGATCAGCTCGTTAGAAGTGAGCTCCCTGCATGAACTTTGTCCATTGACATGGTCCCTACACATTGTTCATTGCTTCCTTCTCCCTGAGCAGGGGAATTCTGTTGAAGTTTACCTAACTTCGGAACATTCATACACGAATTTGCACTGTGCAACATCTTCACATACGGACAAGTGGGGCATCATATACCTCTGTAAATAAATACAATTTAAATACACATCTCACACACTTCAATGCACTTTGAATGGAACATACATGTTCGCTTCGAACTGGAATCATGGCGGAATATCCTTTGATCTTTGCAGGGCACTTATGTTCCAATAGATCAAACATCTGAAGCCATAAGAGAAACATACAAAATGTGCACAGCAGGGGGGCGCAAGGACTAGAATTGAGAACCGCTGCTCTATTCTACTCAAAACTTGTGTTTGAATCATCAGTGGCAAATCCTTTACATATGTAAACATACTTACAGACTGTGAGTCAGAACAGCCGGCACTGTGGTCTTCTCTCCCAGGATCAGAAAACCATCCTCCATAAAATGCACTGCACACATCTGAATATTTGGGTTGAACTGTTCTGGAACAGTGTTGTAAATACAACTTAACCACTGATTTTTAGTTGTGTCTTCTTTTGGAAGGCCAAACAAAGTAGCTTCGCTTTCACAACAAAACAGCATCTCCATAACATGGTGCCAGCGGCAACAGGTGAGAATCAAAGTTACACCTTCTTTCTTTGCGTGAACATTTGGGCGGTGTTATGCAAATCTTCCCACATGGTGATGTAGATATGTGGGGGCATGTTTAAACGAGGCATTTTAGGAGGGTGTGGACGAGACTTAACTTTTATAAAGAACATCTCTTTAGGTTTGACACTTCAGTCTCTGAAACTTTACAGATCTTCTTTATACACTGAGAGCTTGTAATACTCCAAAGTGAAAATAAAACTTAATTGCACCATATGACCCCTTTAAAGACTGTTTTTGTTTAACCCCGCATTGTGTCTGCCATCTTCTGTCTCCCATCTGTCATTGTGTGACAGAATAATTGGCGTAACAAAGAAAAAGTCCTGTTGTGATCCACCCCATTTATTTTTTTCCGTTTGTCCATTTTTGTTTTCTGATGGACCACCTTGCTGCGATGACCCTGCATGAGAACCGCTCCCCCGAGGAGCATTTGGAGGAGTTCCTGGGTCTTGCACATCAGACCACCTTCCCAGACGATTGCTTATACACGTTCCTGCGCACTGGCCTGGACACCACCACACGAGAGCAGTTGTCCAGGGAGGGCCATCGAGGAAGCTTCATGGACTATGTGGAGTGGGTGCTGGTATCCTGTGGATCTCCTCTGACCGTCTTTTGTGCTGTTGCGGATGACACCAGCCCCACCCCCGACCCAGAGCCCAGCCAAACATCACCCTGCTGCACGGAGCATTAGCCAGAGCCCACAGCAGATGGAGAGTCATCGCCAAGAGTTTCATTCGATGTCTGACCAGGTGCATGAGCCAGCAACAAAGCATGCCACGGAGGATGTGGAGAGTGAGGGCATGGAGGAACTGTTCCACCACTGAGGGTGAGCTGAGCTTGGACTCAGAGGATAAGGATTTATATTTGAACAAGCCTGTTCATCTTCTGAACTCTCTCCCTTTCTGGTTACTCCTTGGAAGTCCTAAGACGATAATGGAGGTCGTACCCCTGACAGAAGCGCTTCCTTTAATGGGAGTCACCACATTGTGTGTCTGGGCCAAGCACACCACCACTGCTCCTCCAACACCTCTGAACTGTCTGTCTGTCCCGTCAGAACCACAGAGTTTCCCCGAGCTGTCTGTCTTTCCGGAACTGTCTGCCCATCTCGGGCTACCTGTTTGTCCCATCAAACCATGGAGGTCGGTATTGTACTGGCTGTCTGCCCTGAACTGTCTGTCACCCCTGTCAAGACCACAGGGTTGGTGCCCTATCCGCCGTGCTCCCAGTGTAAGGAATCGCAATTTGGTGTGTGGCAAACATCTTCCTGGAGGAGTCTGTCACAAGTTCCCACCCAGCCTCCCTCTCCCACCTCCTCTCCTGTGTCCTCCATCATTCTCTGTCCCACTGTATCCTACCAGGTCCTCAGCTCATCCTCAGGCTTCCATCGGTGGATTGGAGTCGCTGCAGGGCCTGTCAGTCTCCAGCTCCTGTCCTCCAGCTGTGCCTCATCCCTCCGCCCCTCTGGCTCCATTGGGCTCCTCCCTCCCTCCAGCTCTACCTTGGTTCTCTGTCGCTCCGACTCCACCACGGTCTTCCAGATCCCCGCCTGCACCGCAATCGCCTTAGCCATCTGCTCCACTTGGGTCCTTCAGATCCTCTCTGACTCCACCCACGGGTCCTCTCCCACCTGCTCCGCCTCCGACGGTTGGTCCACTGAGGTCGTCAGCCCTTCTTCCACCATGGCTCCTCCCTTTATTGGCTCCACCATGGGCTGTCTTCCTGGCTGGGCTCTGGAGCGTCTCCCATCTCCTGCTGCTCCGGGCTCCTCCCTGGTTCCTCCCTCGGTCCATTCCCTCCATGGCTCCTCCCTCCGTCTACTGCCCCTTGGCTTCATTTGGACTCTGTTTTGTCTTAAGTTTGTCTTGCTCATCTCCTGAGCCTCCTCCTTCCTCTGTTAGACCTTGTGCGGGTGCACTGTCACAGTATGGACCTTGTTTCTTTGTTTTTTTGTGTTTCCTTGTTCTCCCACCTTGTTTCAGTTAATTGACCTAGTTTCTGTCTCCCCTTGATTGCCTTAGTTCACCTGTGTCTAGAGTTAATTTAATCATCAGTCCTTCATTTGCTTGTGTATATTTTTCCTGTTTTGTTCCCTCAGTTGCTGGTTATTGCTATAGTGTTCACACGTTCTCCTCACTGGATTGCCTGTTTACCCTGTTCCCTGGGTTTTCAGTTTGTTCCCTTGGATTTATTATTAAAGACTGTGTTTTTGTTTAACCCCACTTCGTGCCCATCATCTCCTGTCTCCTGTCTGTCCTTGTGTGACAAAAGGAGGTAACTTTGCTCACAGATAATCAGGTTTGTGTTTTCAGGACAGTATACGAGCAAAGAATAAACAGCAGATAAACACAGAGAGATAACAATAAGGGGATCATGGATAATTTACAAAGGAAACTGAGTCAGGTTCTCTAGAGATCAGTGCAGTCCTTGGATGTGAACATCCCCAAGATTGAGGTGTTGAGCATCAGTGATTATCAGTGGAGGATAAGATACTGTCTGGTCTGTGATAAATAGGACAGATTTTTATTTTTATTTTTTTTATTTTTTTGCCAAATTCCCTTAACTGTTGTAAAAAGGGTTTTTTATGGCACATGTATGGCACAGTTCCAATACTAGGCATCCAAAGTGACTATTTGAATTTTTTTTTTTTTTTTTTTTTTTTTTTAAATTAGCCAGTAATCTGCAAGTATTGGATCAGTTTTGCAGTTCTTTATGACACTGATCATGGTTAATTTTACATTTCTGTGGTGTTGTCTTTATTTAAAAGAAAAAAGAAAGTACAGTACAAACAAAAACACATTACTTACTCCTGTTTGCATCTACAAGTGTTCTCTGTGTTTGTGTCAACGTCTGATTTCTTGACACTTGAGTAGATTTTCCCTTGTATTTCAAAGTTTTCTTCTTTCTGTCATTTCTGTCATCTGTCAAAATTCTGTCATTATATTTGGAATTTTATCGTACATAACTTAATACAAAAGTTTGTGCTTACTGATATTTGAAAAACTGTAATTTATTCCAAAACCAGCAGGTGTTTCAGCGAGTGAGACGACTCATGCCATCATTTTGTTTGATGGACATAGATTAAAAAGTGGTGGGTGTGGTTAACTAACCACTGTCATAAGATCAATTACCTCATGTCAGTCTATTACTGTTGTATCAACTATTTTAGATGAGATCTCCCCTAAACTACACATAAAATGAAACAAGCTGTGGTTGGTCACTTCACATGTCAGTAAATCAGCCACCTCCAGTTCTGCTGGGCAGTTCTTGGCCATTGCAATCTGGATCAGACCCAGCTGATTAATTACACTGATAATTAAAAAAAAAAAAAAAAATTGTATTACAAGTTTTCTAAAATGTTAGGTTTAGATATGCAAATGAGTCATTATTTAATGAAATATGCACTAATTTTGCATAAATTTCTAGTACAAAAATCTAAACACTGGATGATATCAGTTTCAAAATTATTGTTTAATATATATATAATTTTTGTCACTGTATAATTCAGAAAATGCTTAGAATGGACAGAAAATTTTGGAGGGATTAAAATGTTGTATATAATAAAGCAAATTATATATGAACCAATCCGCTTGTAAAAAACTTCAGGATATAGACAGGAATAAAAATGTAAAGTTTGGTGTGTATAAGCGCTACTGAAGTGGAGATTTATGGCTCAGCGTAGGAGAAAAAACTCATTCTGAGAAAATGGCCTTTAAAAATGTATTGTAACTACAATTTATTGACACAAATCGATAAAAATTCAGCATTGCGTTAGTTCATTCAGGCCACGTTAGTCACGCTTGCATCAGCCGACAGTCAGCTGTTCCTGACGTGTACCAATCCAGTCTTGACACCTATTACATGTGGTCTATTTAAATTCCCATTCTTCAGCGTCTCTTGTCGCATCGCTGTTTGAAATTAACTCCCTCCTCCAACCCCAACTCCACCAACTGAACCTGTAATCCAATCTAACTTTGTTCTTTCTTTAGTCTCTTCATTGGAAGCAGTCTCTATCACATTTGTTTACAACTCATGTAATTGTGAATTGTAATCATGTATGCATATAATGGTTCTTTTCTGTACCCCAGGGGGGTTTGTCTTGCTGCTCTCCCCACTCTGTCCAAGCATGGCTGCATGGACAGGTATGTGGAGTCTTGCCCAGAACATAACCATACCGCCAACACTAACTGTATGCAATATAATTGTCATAAATATACTTGACGGAAGTGGTCCTGATTGAAGTGCTATAAAAGAAACACTTGACAGTGTCTTTTGGATGTTTTCTTTCCACAAGTCTGAAAAACTAAAACTTTATGTTATGAAAAGAAAAGGCCCAAAATATTTGACTTGTGATTTGCATGAAAAAAAAAAGTTTTTTTGTGTGGTGTGTCTCCTCTTAAAAAAAACAAAAAACAAAAAACAAAAACATATATATTGGATATTCAAGTAAATCCTTTTGTAACCCTCAATTCCAGTTTCATGAGCTATAGCTTGTAAAATCAAAAGTCCAAAAAATTTCCCAGAGAAAAGCTAAAACACCTCTCTAAAACTGACCAATTTGCTAGAAATTTCTCCTCACTCAGTTACTAACGTCATCCACTAGCGCAGTAGTGTGACTTTATAGCTTATGTTTTAAAATTTACAGCCACTAAAAAAAGAGAAACTACAATGAGAACTGGATGCAAAGTAACAACAGGAGTCTTGTAACTGTGGCTTTGTTTTTCACCCTCTCAGTTTGGGTTGGTGTAGGGTATGATGGAGAGTGAGAGGGGATGGGAAGGAGTTGTTGGGGCGTTCTTGTAGTTTCCCATGTCATTCCTACAAACGGGCTTCCCTAACAGGAACCATAGGTATGCTGATCTCATTAGAACAATTACTAAAGGCCTGCATTTTCCAGGCCAGCCTTTAAAGACCCCAGGGCAATGTAATTTCAAAATCAACCCCTTCCAAAAAGCACCAGTGTTGGCACTTTCTAAAGGACTGTCAATTACTTCTCTCTCCATTCTGCAAAAGGAAAGCAGCATGATTCAACCAGGCCCAGATAAAGGGCCATTCTTTCGGGAAATCAGCCTGCGCATGGACTTGAATTCATTCTCCATTAATCTGCGGCCGCCTGTGGGAGCTCACTAAATATTCATCAGCAGTGCCAGGCACATCACTGCATGCAAATAAGGCATTCCTGATGTGGAGATACTTCAGTTTTATCTCTCTTCCTCAAGTACTTCCTCTAGTTTTCACTGCTCTAAACTGTGCTCTGCCATTCTGAGAATTTTACTACCACCAACATCAATTATACAAAAACTAGACCCAGTTTGAGGGTCACCTCAAAGTCCACGATGAAAGCTATTTAAATAAGAGATCAGCTGCACGACATGATAGGAAGGCCAATTGTCTTCTGATGCTAAACTTATGTAAGCTTGTGTACTTTAGCACAACATCTCACTGATTCTTGAGAAGGACAAAACGGTGCAAAACTATAAAAACAAAACAAAAAACAAAACAAAAAAAACCCATTGTACTCTGAAAAATAAACTGCATTTATGTATCTTATATGTAATAAGCTACTGAGCTATGCTTTGACGCAACCTCCCGACTTTTCGCTTTTTTATCAAAATGTGCTTTTTACCTTGGATGGTAATATAATATTAACTTTATTTTTTTTTTACATTTTAAAACCCATTCTCACATTAGCATACAGATTACACTTTCGTATGTGACCAACAGTTCCACCATTAATATAAAATATCATAATGAAATATTATCAAAATATTTATCTGACAGCGGTGTCACATCTGACTGTGGTGAAGAAAACCTGAATTTGTAGTCATTTAAACTAATACATTGAACTAATCAGTTACTGTATTAAAACAAACACAACAAACAGTGAGTGCATTATTGTTTGCAAAGCTTTTATTCAAGATTCACATTTAGGTATTTTGATATATCATTGGAACACAAATTACATGTCTGCTGTGCATCTGGTGTCACTGGCCCGTCACCACTGTCAGAAAATCTTATGGTGTTGACATTTGACAGTGTTGACAAATTTGGCATTTCTTCCTCAAAACAAATGGAGTTCATAGTAGCTTTTTTTTTTTTTTTTTCTTTTGAGGATAGATGCTGATAGAACCTGCTTCAGGAGAATAAAATGATCTAAACATATCAAATAATTTCCTCAGAGACTGGAAGATTGTGTTGACATATCATGGTTGTGAAACAGGAAATATTAACATTAGGATTGAAAATATTCTAAAACCATAAAACTGACCAGAGCCTGCCTGATGTGCAATGTGGCAAGGGGGTCCTTTAGAGCGACAGGTGCCCCTGATATTCCCTGATTTTGTTACATTTTAATGAATGTTAACATAACGGTGCTGACAAACATAACCTCATCTGCATATCATTTTCATGCATATTCCATCCACGTGACACCCTGTTTAACTGTCAAAGATAAAAGACATTAAGGAAATATGAAATACGGACTATAAATGCCATTTGTGCCATTCGTTAATTTTTATTTCTAAAAATTATCCAATATCCTTGTTATGGTTTAGAATAAATACATCAAGATAAAAACAAAAACTGTTTAAAATAGTTATCAGATAAATATTTTAGAATAGAGTTGACCTCATTCTTTAACACTGGCCAAATAGTAGCCTATTTAAATTGTTTTAAACAGTTCAAATCAAACTAAATTTATGCAGTTTTGCTGGTAAGGTGAATATCTTTTTGCTCTTTTGAGTGGAAACAGGCCTATATTTATTGCAGTGTAAAATTGTCTGACTCGGTTTCTTCAAGTTGTAGTCTTCAAGTACAGTGGTACTTTTCATATGTTGTAGAGAGGACTTCACACGACATCAACACCTCTGTGCAGCTGCACTTGTACAGTAAGATATTATCATTCATTCATTTCTTTATTTAACCAGGTTACAGTAACTGATTTAAACTGGATAATGGACCATTTGACCGCTGAATCCAGCAGTGTCCGCCATAATATTGAAGTAAGTGTGCATCATTGATCATTGTTCTCGCAAAAAAATATTAAATATTTTTTTATAGCGTTGCATTTCAGTTTAAAGATGAATTATTGTGCACCTATAGCACTCCTCGCTGTCAATAAAAGCACATTTACTACAAATATGTCTAAATTCATATAATTTTGGTTTAAGTTCTGAGTAATGACTTCATGTAATTTCAGTCCTTATCTCCATATGAGTGGAATATTTAATGTAAATGTACATATCGACATGAAAACAGAGCTTAAAATCATTGTTTTTACTTCATTAATTTTCTCACTTCAGGAAGGTGCAGGTGTGCAAATTTTCCCATTAAGTCTGCTTTTATAAATCCCACCTTTTGCGCAGGAAGTGACGTACGCCTGTTTCAGGGCTGTTTTTGTGCAAACGTAATGGTTATAAATGAGGCCCCTGGTCACCTGACTTCACATGCATATTTTTTATATATTCACCCATCAGTTAAAGACTGCATCATGCCTGCATCTTAATCTTTGCTGGGAAGAGTCACTGTTAGTGCTATTTTGTACTCAACTCTGCCCTCTATTGCTTTTAATATGAATAACAGCAGACAGTGTCACATGACATCAGTGAAATTACAGTATATATATGTGATTCAGTGATTCTTAATGTGTCCCTTATTTAACACACCTGATTCAGATCATCAGCTCATTAGGAGAGAGATCCATGAACTGAACTGTACGTGTCATTGCACTGATGCTGGATATCACTGGAGGCTTTCTGGAGAACATACATGAGATTATTTCATAGCTTAATTATAACATGAAGAAACAGATCGTAACACAGAGACAGTATAAACCTTTTAAACTGAAAGTCTTCTCTCTCTTACACATGCACACACGCCAACATCATCAGTTGCAGTTTTCAGATTGGTTCTTCACGAGATGTCTGTTGTCACAACAGTCACACATTACACTTTTTGTCAGAGGCTAAAATTCATCACAAACAGCCACTGATAAGTGACTACTGACTACTGACAACAAAATAAATGCTACAGTTTACTTTCATTTTCACATCTACTTTCATTTATTTTTATGCTTTTAAATAAAGTAACTTGCAAATGAGGAATACAACAAAGCAATTCATCTTAAGCATGCAAATACACTAGACTGTTTAAAATTGTATCCCGCTGTCCAGGCAGGGTTAGGAAGATTCAGTTAGAAGAAGAAGTTCAGTTAGAAGAGCATTGCAGTAATCCAGTAATGTAAAATAATGTAAACTATATAATATATAAGGGTCATTACACGAAATCGGTGCCTTTTAAATAATCAAACATAGAATTAATAATAATAATAAAAAAATTAAAAACATAACAACAGTACATATTCTTTCATCAATATTAGATCCAATAAAAGTCTATTAAATATTGTTTTCTATTATTTAAATAGCATTTATGCTGATAAGGTAAGGTTTTCGGCCTGTCCCTCAATATGATTTTTCTTTTTCAGTGGGACTTTTAATTTGCAAAATGAAGGCAAAATAGTACAAAAATCACATTTGCATGTTTTTCTAAATACATTGTCAAGCAATGTTTTTTTTTTTTTTTTTTTTTTTTGGCAAGTATTCTTTTTTTTATTGGTGTCCCCTGATTTCATGTCAGCCCTTTTACCCTCATCAAAAAACCCTTGTAAAATCATGTACATTCAAGTGATCACTTCTAGGAGGTTACATCATCTCTCAACCAGGATTCCTATACTTAAAACACAAGCATGTTTCTCTCACTCCTCTATAATGTTCTATTTCTGAAGATTTATGAGGCTTGGTCGAGGGAGGGACATCATGCAGTGTCAATACTGTTACCATTTTTAAAATGTTAATTTAAACAATTATTTATTACATTTAATATTATCGATATCTACAAGTAAAATGCTTTCAACGTGTACAACATGTGCTTTTGTGAGCTTGACTATACTGTCAGCCCTGTTACGTTTCAGAGTAACAGGTTTTGACATGTGGGCAATTAGGGTGATTAGGTGTCACCCTTTTTTTTTAAAGATTATCTGTGTAAAATTCAAACATCTTAAAGGTCACCCTGGGTGTATTATTGAGCCAATGTCTAGTGGCATATGAGCATGAGTTACATTTTTAATTAGTATTGTTGGTATTGTTACTATTACTATTGCTGTTGTTAATGACCAGGATAAAATGATCAGTCTCAATAAAAATGTTTTTTTCCACAACTCATTGTCAATAATGCATCCATGTAAATTCAATTTCAAACAAGAGCAGCAATGTTCAAGAAAGTGAAACCAAATTTCAGACAAACGTGATGTAATTACAACACCCTTAAAACGTTAGATGTGCTAAATCAACAATGAACTGACTTTAACTGAAAAATTTACTGTTTACTAATGTCCTCCTACATTATCAGCACTATTTTCCTGTTTAACATTGTAAAGCTGCTTTGACACAATCTGTATTGTATAAAGCACTAAATAAATGAAGGTGACTTGACTTGACTAATACTACTGTAACTATGTCAAGTAAGTGCAAAACAAAATTATGCGATTTAAAATGGTAAACCTACAGTATCACAAAGCCCGGAAAATGGAGCGCAGCTGGAGGAAAACAAAACTAGAGGTATTTCACATTGCCTGGTGGGCAGAAAAGCATTAAAAACTGCTAGATCTGATTACTTTTTGTCTCTTTTAGAAGAAAACAAACATAACCCCAGGTATTTATTCAATACAGTGGCTAAATTAACAAAAAATAAAGCATCAGCATACTCAGCTCTATATTTTTTTTGCGGCCCTGCAAAACATACCAATTTGAAAAACTAGCAGAATGCTTAGCTGATATAAAAAATTGGACAGTGAGTAATTTCTTACTGCTAAATTGTGAAAAAACAGAGGTGTTACTTATAGGACCTAAAAACTCTGCGTGTGATAACCTAGAACACTGGCTAACACATAACACACTAACACATTTCTAATATTCAAATCTGTTAAAAGATTTTTAGGCTGCATTAATTAGGTCAACCAGAACCGAAAAACACTTCCCATAACACCTGATGTACTTGCTACATCGTTAGAAGAATGGCATCTACGCTAATATTAGTCTGTTTCTCTCTTATTCCGAGGTCACCGTTGCCACCAGATCCAGGCTGTATCCAGATCAGAGGGTCACTGCTGTCACCCGGATCCAGTACGTACCACCCAGATGGTGGATCAGCACCTAGAAAGGACCTCTACAGCCCTGAAAGAAAGTGGAGACCAGGACAACTAGATGAACCCCAGATTCCCTGCAAAGACCTTGTTTCAGACGACCACCAGGACAAGACCACAGGAACCGGTTGAATCCTCTGCACAATGTGACATTGCTGCAACCTGAAATTGAACTGCTGGTTTCGTCTGGTCAGAGGAGAACTGGCCCCCCAACTGAGCCTGGTTTCTCCAAAGGTTTTTTCTCCATTCTGTCACTGATGGAGTTTTGGTTCCTTGCTGCTGTCGCCTCTGGCTTGTTTAGTTGGGGACACTTTATTTCCAGTGATATCATTGACTTGATTGCACAGATACTATTTAAACTGAACTGAGCTGGAAGATGACATCACTGAATTCAATGATGGACTGCCTTTAACTGAAAAAATAGTGTTTACTATTGTCATTTTGCATTATTGACACACTATTTTCCTAATTAATGCTGTACAGTTGCTTTAACACATTCTGTATTGTTAAAAGGGCTAGATAAATAAAGGTGACTTGGCTTGACTTGACACTGAGTCAGTTCAAAAAGCAGATTCATTGGTTCCTGACGTCATCATCAAGCAATAATGTCTCTACGCATTTCTTTTCTAACAACTCAGTGCAGTGTTGTATCAATGAAAAATTCAAATAAGTTATTTGTGTCAACACATATTGAAACATTCAAAAAACAAAGTTATTTGTGTGAAAGCATATTGCTGATTATAACCATATAATTCACTTAAGTTAAAGGGATAGTTCACCCTAAAAAATGAAAATTTGATGTTTATCTGCTTACCCCCAGGGCATCCAAGATGTAGGTGACTTTGTTTCTTCAGTAGAACACAAACCAAGATTTTAAACTCAAACTGTTGCAGTCTGTCAATCATATAATGGAAGTGGATTGGGGCTCACGGCTTTGAGAGTCAAAAAAACATACTGTCACAGTCATGGACTTCTGTTCCTTTGTGTTATCCCTATTTGGTCATGTTCTGTTCCTAGTTTAGTTAATTGATTACTCCCCATCTGTTTCCATTTCTCTCATTACTTTCCTTGTGTTTAAAAACCCTGTTTGTTCAGTTCTGTTTGTCCGCTATTAATGTTTGCAACCACGATTTGGATTTGTGTTTGGATGTGCCTTTCCCTCCCGTGTATTATTAAAAAGCCTTATTTGTAACTTCCTTTGTCAAGCGTTTACTTAGCACACCTACACGTGTAACAGAATAGCGGACCGAAAAGTAAGTAAGTTAGCGGCGTTTTTCTTTCGTTCTCATTTTTGTTTTCTCCCTCTCCCGGAATGGATATCCCGGCAGTCCAGCTTCTATGCCTGGAGCAGTCGGACCGGTCGCTGGAGGACCATACTAGGGACTTTTTCGATCTGGTGTGCCTTACCCACTTCCCAGACCGCTCGCTCTGTGCTTTTTATTATCACGGCCTGAGCGAGCGGTGTAAGGCACGCCTACCAGTGAATGGTCCCAGAGAGGATTTTTCCGCTTTCGTGGAGTGGGTGCTGGAGAAAAATGGATCTCAATTAACCGTCTGCCCTGCTGAAGAGGCCCTGCCAGCCGTCATCCCGCGGCACGGAGATACTGCCTGAGCCCACCGCAGATGGAGAGCCTGAGCCCACCACGACTGAGCCGATTGTCACCATGGAGCCTGAGCCTCAATCAGCGTCTGACCAAGTGCGTGAGCCGGCAACATCGTCTGTTCCTGAGGGAGTTTTGTGGAGATCGAGGGCTTGGAGGGAAGCCCCAACCACCCTCCCGCCCCTGAGGGTGAGCTGCAACTAGTCTTTGGAGTTTACTATGAGGAACTTATGGACATTTTTGAAATGGATTTAATAGACTGGTTTGGGGAGGTAACTCCCAGTCCTCCTATGTCTCAGCTGGTTCAGCCCAGCCCTGAATCTCTTGTGTCTCCGATGGTTCCTCCCAGCCCAAGTCCATCTGTGTTCCCTCCCAGCCTCCCTCCACCGCCTCTCAAACCAGCCAGTTCCTCAACCCCATCTCTGCTGGTGCCGGTCAGTCCCGCAGCTCACCCTCAGTCAGCGCCATCTGGGCATGATGATTCGCCATGGGACTTCCAGTCTCCAGCTCCGCCTTGGCATAAGGATTCCCTTTCTCCACTTCCAGCCTCCGAGCCCTGGACTCCACCTCGGTCCTTCGATCCATCGCCTCCACCTTGGCACCTAGCTCCCTCGTCTCCACCGTGGCCTGTCATCCCACCAGCTCCACCAGGCTCCCTCGTCCCTCCGGCTCCACCTTGGCCAGTCGTCGACCATCCGCCACCTCGGGACTCCACTCCTATGGATTCGCCTCATCACTCCATCCCTCCGGTTCTGTCAGGCTCCTCCTTCCCTCCGGCTCCACCTCCAGTCACTCCGACTCTGCAGCGGGCTTCCGGAGCCCCGCCTTCGCCTCGGTCGCCGGTGCCTTCAGCGCCGCCTTGGACCTCCGGACCCTCTGTGTCACCCTGGCTCTCTGTCTGCTTGGCTCCAACCTGGGCTCCTCATCCATTGTTGCAGTCTCCGTCAGTCCGCCCCCCGGTGTTTTCAGCTCCTCCTCCACCATGGCTCCTCCCGCCGTTGACTCCACCATGGGCCGCTATCCTGGCTGGCTTCTGGATGACCGTGTGGCTCCTCCTGCTCCGGGGTCCTCCATTGCCTGCCCCACGCCCGCCTCCTGAACCCCCACCCTCCCTCCGCTGGACTATCTCTTTTAGTGTGAGGACGCACCATTCCGGGAGGGGGCGAACTGTCAGTCATGGACTTCTGTTCCTTTGTGTTATCCCTATTTGGTCATGTTCCATTCCTAGTTTAGTTAATTGATTACTCCCCACCTGTTTCCATTCCTCTCATTACTTTCCATGTGTTTAAAAACCCTGTCTGTTCAGTTCTGTTTGTCCGCTATTAATGTTTGCAACCACGATTTGGATTTGTGTTTGGATGTGCCCTTTCTCTCCTATGGATCATTAAAAGAACTATTTTTGATATCTCCTTCGTCGTGCGATTACTTACACACCAGTACGTGTGACACATACACAAACAAAACCAAATTAAACCCTACAGCTCGATACACTGATGTGTAAAGACATGAAACAATTGGTCTGTGCAAGAAACTACACAGTATTTACATCGTTTTTTACCTCTGATTTTCACCACAATGTCTGAACTGTCCTGAGCGTGTTTGTGTCTTCTTTTTCAGCCTGCATGCAAGGCGTCTATTTCTTCTTCATGCTTTACGGCAGATCGTAGACTTATAAGTGCATTACTGCCACCTATCTCTCAAGTGGACCATTGATACTCCTAATTGAGACTGTAGATAGTGTCAATGGTCCATTTGAGAGATTTTTTCCTTTATGCTTTTCTTTATTATTGATTTTGTTTCTTGCTTCTTGTTTTCTAATTTTTTTTTTCATTAAAATTTTGCTTTGTATTTATTTTTCTTTCTATTAAGTGACAATTGTCTGTTGACTTGTTCGGCATAGGTGGGAACGCCCACAAAAACGTCATAACCGTTTATGCCATGGGGAAAACAAACCATTCGAATTAATGTGCGGAGACCTTGTTAGGTGTTTGATCTTTACTTTTTGTGAAGATTTCATTTGATTTTTGCTTGGTGCAGTGCCGAAAAGTTGCTGTGTGGCGTTCTGTACCTCTAATAAGTTAAAAAACCTGATCTTAAGATGTATATGACTGATAAACAGACGGACTACCGGAGGTAGCACTGAGCGGGTACCACAGATAGGCTACACTACTTACTCTGCAATGATCTATCATTAGTCCTGTCCCCCTGCACGGCTTACAGTAACGCTCCTTCACATCACAATCAAATAAATATCACTCCCTGATATTTTGTGATGTCATAATCTATTAAAATATTTATTTCATATTATTGTACACAATCCATTATGAAAATTAGCAATGGTATTACTATTGTAAAAGTATAGGCTAACCATGTTTTTTTTATTTTTTTATTTTTTTGGCATTTTTATTACCAATTATAGCCTATAACCACAGTTTTACTACAAATAGCATGGTTAAACAATGGTTAGTGTAGCAAAACGTTTTTTTGTTTTTTTTTTACCATGGTTTAACTAGTAACCAATAACCATGTTTTTTTAGTATTTCATATACAAATTATGATGTTATATTTTTATTTTACGGCATGTATTTGTGAAAATGATTATGCAGCCGCAGCACACACCACATAGAATAACGCTGCGCATTTCAAGGCGCTTCAGTGGACCTTAATGTTACCTGTTTTGTCAATGTTAAAAATATTTTTAATATATCAATAATAAAGCACGACAGGCTTTTACTCAAGTCTTTATCTCTTTATTAAAATTAAGAAAAACAAAACGACAAATGTTTACTTTTCACAAGCCGTCTCGTTCTCGTATAGGCTTGTAGAAAGCAGTCTCTTGCTCCATTAGGTAACAGAAAATGTCGGGAAATGACTCAGTTTTTATTCGTATGTTGCTTTGTCGAGCGGCAGATATGTAAGCCATTTTGAGTCAACGCCATGCTTTTCCAATGAGGGGGAAAGGACTGTTTTCCCCCACGCCGACTCCGCCCACACAGCTATGACACGACACCGAACAAGTCAATTGTCAATTGTTGAGTATTGTGTATTGTTAATAATTTGGGAATTCTGTCTTCTCCAGTCAGGCTCTAGTATAACTTTGTTTTTTGATTAAGTGTATTTGATTAATTGTTTTCTTTTGTGTTTTAGGCTCCTGAGCCGGGAGGCTAGTTGTTCTAGTACCCTGGTGGTGGTGTTTGGAGCACGGATTGTGGATTGCTGTTTGTGATCACTCACCTCACTGTGTATGTGTGTGTGTGCGTGGTTTAAGAATAATCACTCTACAGCTAGCCTAACCTGCTACGGGTAAGCCTTAGCTGTTCTAGTTATTTGTCTTTGTGTGGTGTACTGAGCCGTGGTTGTTTAGCTCATTAGAGCTACATCTTGGTCTTTGGTTTTTATCTGATTATTGTGAACTTAATAAACATTTTGTATACTGATACCCATGTCTCTGCCCTCCATGGTTATTAACCTGTGTGTCTGATTTTTACCAAGTATTCAGTTCCCCTCACTTTAAAGTGGTAGCACAGTCAGCATTAATACATGTACCTAAGGTTTTGGTATTCAAAGTGTAATTTAACCCCTGTAGCTACACTACATTCGCATTGCAAACTTATTGAGGTGGGGTTGAAATAACATTGTGTTTAGGCTTAAGGTTAGTAGCGGTCCCACATCTGAATCAGAGTTATTAGATGTAGTTTAATACGTAGTTAAAAAAAAAAAATTCTTTAGTTTATGTGCTAAAATAACTCAGACTAAAACTGACATCAATATAAACTATAGACAAATTTAAAATATGAGTAATATTAAAAATAATTATTAAGAACCAATTAAATGGCAAAAGCCCACAACAAAATTAATTACTATTTATTTAAATATGATGATGATGGAAGAGGATATTATAATAATAAAAAGTTGTTAGTATTTTCTTGATGTTGTTGTAATAATGGCATTAATTTGATTGATCAGATCAAGTGTCTGTATGGCAAATGCTCTTTACTAACTTAACTCTTCCTTATTTTTGCATTTTATTTATTTATTTATTTATTTATGTTTTAAAGATGAAGCTCACACATGTGTGCTGTAACAGAGGAACCACAGGACTGTAGTTCCAAATCTGTAGTTTTAGCATCTCAAAACTGCAATGCGTGCTGTATGTGTTGGTTTAATATTAGGTTAAATAGTGACTTTATGAAATTGAATAAGATGTACTTTTAAGAGTGGCTCAACTGAATATGATAACAAATATGATTACAATAGAGACCAAATAAAACCAAAACTATCTACTCAAACTGACTACTGTACAACTATTCGCAGTAGAAACCACAGCGGCCTCGTTTACGGCTATACAGCTTGTGGTGTCACATGATATCATGGAGAAATCTCAATGAATTAAAGCAGACAGACTAAAGAACATACTTAACTTTATCTTTCTTGTACTTTAATGGTGTTGCAGCTCTGAAATGTCTGCACCAAACCCAGCACATAGAAGCACATGTTTGAGATGAAAGATCACACACACACACACGCGTGCACACTGCTCACGGGACACAGGTTCATGCTCCTCTGGGAATTTATTAAGTGCTTGTTTTTTTTGTCATTTTTTCTTTCATTTCATTTGTATCGCTTGCGCTCCTGTCTGGAATGGTGGTATGGACAGTGAAGCAACAAGAGTCAGTTCATGTTCTCAGGCTAGAAAATCATTTACATCACAATTTTTTTGTTGTTGTTGTTTTACTGACTTGGAGACCACAAACATTCCAGCAACACACTCTAGGGTAGATGAGAAACAATCAGAAAGCTTGACTTTTTGCATAGTATTAAATGAACAAAGACATTGAGTTTTTTTTATTTACAATTATTGTATAGATTATAAAATTCATAAAAACAAGATGGATGAACACTTTTCATTTACCCATAAATTGCTAGTGCACCAAAAGTACCTGTGGCGTCGTATGCTCTTTGTTCCACAAAACGCATGCTGCTAAGTACAGTACATAAAAGCTCATGTATTGCAAGAAATATTATTATTCGTGATTATTAGAATGGTGTCATCCTTCCGATTTATTAGTTAAGCATTTTAAACTGCATCCGTTATTAGGTCCGTCAACACAGGGTGCAAAACTAAACTGAATTCAACTGAAGTGGCCAGTCATACCGTAAAAGATCTCTTCTGAAGTCATTGCAGTCCATGCATATTTCAGACAAACTCCCCTGCGGTGCCTTTCAACGTGTCAGAGGTGATTCTTTTGGTCAGTGTACAGAATGATTGTGAATGAGGCTTTGACATGTGTTAAAGGGATAGTTCACCCATCAGCCGTTCAATTGAAAAGATCAGTTTGTTCATCATTAGCTCTCTCGCGAACATGCCAAGGAGAGGTCATGACTTTCTGTAGATAATTCCTTTATTCTAATCTGCTTCTGTTGTTTCATGTCTTAACGGGAGACATATCATGCCCCTCTTTATAATATGTAATATAAGTCTCAGGTGTACCAAGAATGTGTCTGTGAAGTTTCAGCTCAAAATACCCCACAGATAATTTATTATATAATTTTGAAAATGCCTATTTTTGAGTGGAAGCAGAAACATGCTGTTTTTCGTGCCTGTCTCTTTAAATGCAAATGGGCTGCTGCACCCCACCCCCTTTTCCAGAATAGAGCTGCGCCATTACAGCTCCTACCTGATAAAAACATCTGTTTGGGTTCTGATTATCATGTTTATCTCGCTAAAATTATGCATTTTTAACCATATTAGTTTAAACTTCTGATATAAGGTTTTCTGGGCGCACACGTACAGAAAGCGGCTGCCACAGCTTGTGAGTACTAAACTAAGTTCTCATTCACACACAAGTTAACATTAAAAACACATGAGTTACAAAAACAGTCAGTTATGTCCGTGAAGGTCAACAGCTGGGAAATAAATCATATGTTTATTTTAGATCTGTGTGGCAGCAGCAATATACGGTAAATAAATCAATAAATCCACTGCTCTGTTGTCTCCTCTGAGGCTGGGCCTCTAAATAGTGTTCTGTGCTCATCTGTGCAGCCAAAGACAGAACAGTTAGCATGTTTTGCTCAAACTTTCACCATGGCATTAGAACTGGTACGCTGTTGTCACTTGCAAAATCAAAATGACGGCGCCGTGGATGGAAAATGACAGATTAAGGGGCGGTGATATTAATGAGATCCCTTTGCACGTCACTAGAGGAGCAAAACCTGACACGCTCGTTTTTTCAGATGCTTGCAGAAAAAGGCTTACAAAAAAAGTTACTGGGTTAATCTTTGTCATGTTTCCTTGGTTGTTAGATGCACCGGGGACCTGATTATAGCACTTAAAACCTGGAAAAGTCTGATTGTCCTGATATGTCACCTTTAAAAGTATAGAAGTCATGCGGCTCACTTCTGTGAAGCTTTCATGGTGCTTTTACAACGGCGTGAGGGTGAGTAAACTATACCTTTAACATTATTAAAGGCAAACAATTTCTGGGGAAAAAATAAATAAATCTGTCTCAGTTTTCTGTATATATTTCTCTCGTTGAGTATGCCTGAGCTAACAGTTAAAGCTTGTGCACCTTATCTCGATGAGTAAAATTGTCAAAAAAGTTCAAATTTAAGAAGGATGGAGAAAAATGAGTTGCATATTAAGTGTATGACATCATGCCTTACCAATTCCAAAGAATATCAATAAATACATGGGTGACTTCATAAGTGTGCCTTCCGACAGACCCCCGTTTGTCCTTTTGCTTCTAGAGTACAATAAATAGTTAACGACTAGTGAATACTGTTGAGATGCTAGAGTATATTTACTGACTGCAGGAAGACAAGCTTGATTTGAACACAGAAGCACATCTAAATTTACACCACAGAAATTCATTCATATCCCGATAGTGCAGAAAAGGATTATAAATTTATATATAGGTATATAGATATATATTTTTTTGTTGTTGTTGGTTTGGGTTTTTCTTTTTTTTTTCTTTTTTTTAAGAAAAGAGTCAAAAGCAAAATTCCTTCTTTTCGTTTCGTTACATGACATAATTCAGTTGTTCAAATTGTCATCAGCTCAGCAGCTGGGTTCATTTCCTTTAAGCAAAAGAAATATACAAATTAAATGCCAAAAAGAAGAATAAACACAATAAATCACATTATTTGAACACAATTTTGATTTCCATACAGAGATGCCAGATATAACTTAGTTTACATGTTTCCAACATAAAACCCATCGCAGCTTCCGATGGACACACGGAACTGAAACTATTTTATGTTAAATAGTATGTACTTCTAAAGAAGATATTTAAATCCAACCTGATATATCTGCTCACATTTGAGGCCGACCACAAGTTCATCGCCGAAACCTTCGAAGCTAGCCAAACCGATTGGATGTTTTCGGGGTGTTCGGAGCCGTCGATCCCGACACTTATTTAATACTTCGATGCCACGTGAATGATATATCCCACTATATTTTGGTTTCTTTTGTTATCTTCTAAAAATATCTACATTATTTGACAAAATAGCAGGCAAGTCCAGCGCACAATTGGAAATAAAACATCTAAAGTGTGATATTACAGGAGTACTGAACAACATGAGCTGTTCCAACTACGTCTGCTGTGTGGTTTTGAACCCTACAAAGAAGTTTTAAACCCTACAAAGAAACCAGGACGTATCTACAAGTTTGTAAACAAATTACATTCTCTTTAGGACATAAATAAGTTAAAGTAGTTATTGAAGCAGAACAAGGCAACATGCCAACAAATAAAGATAAACTCTGTAAATATATATTTATAATATGTCTATAAATATATATGTACGCTTAATAAATTCTAATTTCCATGGGTTTCTCTTTTTCCGACAGGTGCAAATCTACTGTGCAAGTTCGGAGTCCTGCAACCTGGATACACCTTAATCAATAACCAAATAAATCTATACAATTAGATACATGCCACACACAATACTCACAGATCAGTGAATCAGAGAAGCTGTCTTAAAATAGCAGTCCACTGCACATCCCATCAAATCAAAACCGTTTAAATAAAAATGAAGGTTTCCAAATAAAAACCTGGGTAATGTACATTCATGCAGGAGCAACGGTAATAGCTGAATTCGATTTAAATTACTCATAATATTCTGTCGTTTCCTCAGGAAGTGGGAGCGTTGCGCTTGCGCTCTTGTATTGTTTCTCGAGTCGCTCCGCGATCGTCCGAGTCAGTCGTCATTCATGCGTTCGATAAAAGAATGTGGTGCAACCACACATACAGTCAACAGTACACGATCCATGTTCGTGTGTACTCCGGAGCGCTTTTAAATGTAGAGTATAAGATGATTCTTGAGAGGTCTCTCACATGAGGTGGCTAAAGCGATGTTTCCAGACTATGAAGCGGGCTCCCGGGACTGGAGGAAGCAGCAGATTTACTTGTGTCGGTCGTCAGGTTTATGCCACTGTCGATGGCGTTGTTGTTCTTGTTGGGAGATGAGGGCTGACTGGAGTTCTTTCTGGCTGCCTCGTCGTCAATGTCGGTGTCGTCTATGAGAGGAATGTGAGGTGTGGAGTCCTCTATTCTAAACTCTGGATGAGTCATGAAATTGTGGATGGAGGTTCTGGATTCGGGTTTTTCCAAGCCTTCGTAGAGGGAGCTACGAAATGCGTTCACAACACGTATCTGCGTGAGGAAAGAGATCGCTGTCAAAGGCATGGAAAGTGAGCTCGGAAGACCCCCCAGTGGCACAGTGACAACAGGAGGAGGGAAAGGCTGTGTACCCATCAAAAACTTTTGGAATGCATCCCTAATTAACTTATTCTACCGTGCACAATTTAAGGATTGCATCGAAAAGAACATAACTCAAACTCATGGTAAAATAAAGAGACTGGAAAGGAAAACATAGGCAATGCTCTTATGTCCCGTACAGTACATAATACAGTATACAGTGTATGGTCCAAAGTGTTGTATACCTAGAGACAAGCATTGTTAATTCAACAAAAATTGAACAAAAGAAGAAAAAACAACAACAAAGGAAATCCATAACATCATGCAAGTTGAACACATCTCTTGGAAAGTTGGTAAGAGGAGTAGATTAAATATTGAGATCCAGGATGAGTTTCAAGGTAAATGCAAAGTCAAAGGCAAACAAAAGAGAAGTCGTCTACAAAGATTTAGATAGAGGATGACAGGGACACGAGAGCCTATGCTTCGAGAGCATAGAGTCACAACACGATGATGGAAGCGAACCAAAAAGCTTGACAAGCCAACTCAACGACTACACACAACATGCAGCTCGGGACAACACCATGTGGAGATGAACACAGGCACACAGACTGTGGAATAAGAAAAGAGACGAGAACAAACACAAGTCTGTTCTTTCAACAACTCCATGCGTCTCTGTGTAAACACTCAAGTATAGGTCGAAGAGTTTTGTTCAGATTCACAGAACTACACTAAAAAATAGGAGAATCACAATGAGTTGTTACTGTGTGTATTTTACTGTGCTAGTTGGGAGTAGCAAATATTCTGCTTCAAAGGTTACAATTACGAACAAGCAATTACAAAAATCTAGGCATAATTCTCACACTAAACTAACGATGCATACAGTCTATAGTCCTGTTCCACAACCTCATGAGCTGCCTACCTAGACACCAAGATGTCAGATTCTTCTGGCGAATTCTAAGGTCCTTCACACTGATAAGGCAATCCCAGAATGCATTGCAAAAAGCTGGGTGTTCATTTTCATCCAAGATGGTGGTTGCAAATTTTTTGTATGTCATTCAGTTCTTCAAAGCATTGAAAAAAAGTTAATATCTAATATCTGTCTTGCCTACTTATAAGAGCAAGTGTATCCAAACCTGTCCCTGGAGCCTTGCTGAGTTTAGCTGATTAATCTGGGTTGGAGCTAAACTGTACAGGACAGTGGCCCTTCAGGAAAAGTTTTGGAATGTGGTAAGTTGTTAGCTTAGCGACACACTAATGTCAGACTAGCATTGTGATCAACTCTTCTTCAAGTGAGGAATCAGAATTCACTGTAGAATATTATATCCATTACTTATGAGATACTGTTTGGCTTAGGATGCTACCTTAAGGTAGGGGTGTCCAGTACTGCGCCTGAAGGGCCACTGTCCTGCAGAGTTTAGCTCCAGTTCCAATTAATCAAGGTCTTCTGGATGACCAGAGACTTCCAGGCAAGTGTGTTGGGGACAAGTTGAAGCTAATGCCGAGTTCACACTACACAATTTTCAAACTCGTTGGATCGCCGTTGTTTTCACACTGCGTGGGGTAGCATTCAGTTGCTGCTGTGTTCACATTACATGATGGATCGGTGACGGGGTTTCACATTGCATGACTTCACAATAGGAAGAATCGCTGACAGCTCTGTCTGGTCCACAAACTATGTTACTAACAAACACACACGAGAAGTGATAAGGAAATAATGCGAGAACCTGCGTGCGTCAGACCGGAGTTCTAGAGCGAGACTGGAATTATTAAATAATCTATATATAGCCCGCAAATTGTCTGAGAGCTGATTTCCAGCTACAAGGAGAAAAAGAAAAACATTATGCAGGAGGGAGATGCAGGGAACAGGGGTTGGGTGTTCTGCAAAGAGAGTTGGAGGCAAATAATTTTGCAGTAACTTTTAGGCTGATGTTGTGGCTGATCGATCAAATTTTTGTGCTCGTTTCTGTATGATTTACAATAATTGTTCATATATCTATTAAAATACTGATATTCTGGCCTATAACTCCTCCCCGAACTTTCCTCTGCCCTCTATCTTGGTCTCTCATTGGCTCTAGGTCATCACCGATGTAGATTTCAGTCAGAAATCATTGCACACAGCTTGATTGTGAATTGTCATTCGCGTGAACAAGCACCGATTTGCCTCTAATTTCGGGCATTTGTCTGTGATTTTGCAAAACCTGTCGGCGAGTAAAAAATTGGGCTAAAATTGTGCAATGTGAACTTGGCATAAACTCTCCAGGACATTGGATTGGACAGCCCTGCCTTAAGGGGAAAAAAATCATAAGTTTCTAAGGGTCAGTTTTACTAAACGGGGCAAATTAGCGCGAATGCAATTCCAAAACAGTGCCGATGGGCATGGAAATTTCTGCTGGAGATTTACTAAAATCATGCAAATTAAAGAACATAAATGCAACATCTCATTTACATATCAAACAACGCAATATTCCAAAAGTCAGCATAGTCGCAAATAAAGAATAAAGAAATAAATAAGCCACAGTAAGTTGAAAAGAACTGAAGGCCAAAAAATATAGGGTTGCAAGAAGTTTTGATAGACCTGGTATTGAGGGACTCCTAGTTGAGGGTTCCAAGTCGTCTTTTATTTTCTAAAGCAAATTAAAAAGTGCTCCTGTAGCTCAAGTGGTAGAGCATTGCGTTACGAAGTGCAAGGTTGGGGGTTTGATTCCCCGGGAACACATGATAGGTAAAAATTGATAGCCTGAATGCACTTTAAGTCGCTTTGGATAAAAGCGTCTGCTAAATGCATTAATTTAATTTAATTTAATTTAATTTAATTAAAAAATATCATGGCTTGCCAAACAATATGTTCGGATAATGTGTTCTTCTGGCATTCCAAATAAATTAATACGTGTGGAAAAAAATCCTCTCCCTTTTACCCTTCTCTCTGTTCTCTGTGCCTCCTCCTAGCAACAATAATTGCAGCCATTTCAAGTGCAAAACGGTTTACGGCTTGCTTTTTTGGGCATTAAATAATGGCGCAAACGCCAGTAATTTGACGAACACAAACATTAGTAAATCGCGTTGCGTCATTCATTTGAACATTCTCCTCCAATTAATTTTGCATCTGAAATGGAAACTCCAACAATTGCATATTCAATACACACCACACCTTTTCAGCGCTAATTTGTCACTGCCTGTCTAAAAAGTAAAACCTGACAGTACTATTATAATGGCAAAAGATGGTTTGCACTGGTGCAAGCTTACAGTAAAACTGACCCTGTGTCTATACTGTTGGTTACTAGCAGACGCTCCTACTCAAACTGTATACCCACATCTATGAACTGCCCTAACTGAAAAAGAGTAACTTGCAGCCTTTGCCAATGCCCGTGTAAACCACTCTCTTGGAGGAAGATGCCAGAGCAAAGGTTAGGAGCTCGATAGGGTTTGTAACAGAGTCTCTATCATACCACCAACTACTGAACTGCTGAACATAAAATTATCGAAATCAGCGAACTACCTCTAATGACCATCAAACTCGTTTCTTACCTTCTGTCTTGGTAGCAAATAGCATGCTTTCAACTTAGCTAACAGCAAACTTACAAAGCCAACACAAACAGGTCTGAATGACAGATGAAAACAAATGTCAGAAGGAATCACATAGATGAAGACTGGCCTAAGGTTTAGTGAAATTCTGAAGCTGTCAGCATCACACAGCAGACTACATGACCAACAGAGTAAAGCCACGAGACATAATGGGTCGCTGTGGGCCTCTGATCTACATCACATAGACGACAAATAAGACAAGACTATGGGGAGGAAGCGCCACACTCTTCACACGTCTCCTTAGCTGTGTGGAGAGAAAAAAAAAGAAAAAAAAGGAAGAAATAGCCTCCCGTGATCAATAGAGTAACTTCAACAATGCAGCCTAGAGCATTTCGAAGAACATGTCAGGCTACAGCTGAGTGGGGAATGGTACCATTGGCTATACTTGAATGTTTACCCAGCCTGGTGAGTTTGTTGGTGGAATATTAGTTCACATCAATTTTGCGACGGACAATGGAGGGACTCACAACCTGAAATTCACTTCGTAGGCTGCACCCTTAGTCCAGGGCTCTTAGCACTCTGGGGAAAACAAACACATGGTACATTGAAACACATGTTCTTCTGTGAAGTGGGTTAAAGATGATCTGATAAACAGTGACATGAAGAGTAAGAGGAAATCAGAAGCAAAGCAGATTTTCAGGGATGCCCTTTGACAATACTTTACACTAATTGTCTATGTCTAAAGAAAAAGAAATAGTTTGAGAGCTCCCGTGTAATGCCAAATCTTCGTTGGACCTAATGGGTAATGCCTGATTAGAAATGTCTTTCAGATCTTCCCACTCTAGCTGTCGGAGCCATAACCCTGTGGCCAGTGCTCTGACATATGGACACACTGTCCTATTGAAAGTTAAAAAAAAAAAAACACCTAAAAAATATAACTTAAAAAAAAAGCTATCCATGGTGAAGTTCCTGCAATTTGTAATCTGTGCGAGTAGTGCACAATTTGAAATCTGACATTTCTTATGGAACCACAGTCATCTGAGCTGTAAGTGCAATGCGACTGATATAGATTGTAGGACTACAAATTAATTCAATTTCACATTTTTAAGAGCCTCCAAAAATAACATATTATACTTAACAAACTTTATAGTATTATCACCCTTGGTTGAAATGGAGGTTTTTGGGGCCAGTTCTCTTTCAGTCAGTCACGTTCAACGTTACGTAAGTGACTGAAGAATTGGGATCTCGCCTGAAAGCCCAATCACCTTTGAGTGTTAACAAAACAAGCCAATGATGTTGGTGTGTGATCTTTGCATCACGCACCCCGACCTGCAGCGTGGGTTTATAAGAAGAGCGGGTGCAGCCACACATTCAGCTTTTCCCTTTGGAGCCGAGCGTTTCTCACGATTCTGCTCTGCAATCATCGTTCGAGTGTGTAAGCAACGAACCAGGTGAAAGCTCTCTAGAGAGCATTGATGTGACGGCACGTCAGCGGTGGTCGCTACTGAAAGAGCTTTTCTCTGCATTATGCATGCTGCAGGCTTATCAAACAGTCCTGCACGCCGTACCTCCAGCGGTAGAAAACACCATCACTTCAGCTAGAGCGCCCTCTACGAGGCACGTCTACTTGCTGAAGTGGAACCTGTTCATTGATTGGTGTTCTTCCCAGCGGGAAGACTCCTGTAGATAACCGATCGCGGTCATGCTCTCCTTTCTGCAAGAAGGATTGGAGTGAAGGCTGTTTCCCTCCACCCTTAAAGTGTATGTTACCGCTATTGCCGCATATCACGATGCAGTAGATGGCAAGTCCATTGGGAAGCACGACTTGATCAGGTTCCTTAGGGATGCGAGGGGGACCTGCAGGCATTTTTGGTCAATAACACGTGCCTGGAATTCAGACCAGCCGACTCTCATGTTGTCTTGACCCCAGCCCAGATATGTGCCCAAAGTTCCCACCACACCTTTCTGGGATCAGGTGGTGAACTTGCAAGCACTGCCCTGGGAGGAGGCAAACCCAGCCCTTGCTCTGCTCTGTCCCGTTCGCGCTTTGCACATTTATGTGGACCGTACACAGAGCTTCAGGACCTCAGACCAGCTCTTTGTCTGCTTTGGAGGACAGCAGAAGGGAAAGACTGTCTCCAAACAAAGACTTGCCCACTGGATAGCTATAGTCTTGGCATACCAGGCTCAGTGTTTACAATGCCCCCTGGAAGTGAGAGCACACTCTACGTGAGGATTGGCATCAAGGGGTGCCTCGATAGCAGAAATCTGTAGAGCTGCCGGCTGGGCGACACCTAACACGTTTGCGAGATTCTATAATCTCAGTGTAGAGCCCGTGTCCTCTGGTGTACTTACTTCAGACGGTCAGTAACACCGGACCAGCTCTGTGTCAATCGTGCTTACTGCGCCATTCCCCTCTACGGACCAGATACGTGCACTTAAGTGCTTCTCAGTTCAGTTTCCCTTTTGGTGAACCCTGTTAAAGTTCTTTCCACACCCTCGGTGGTCAGGCGTGTGCTGGGCTAGGTTCCCGTGTGTAGTGATTACCCCTTCGGGTGATCCCACATGTATATTCTTCCAAGGTACGGCTTCCCTCACGGTAAGCACGTGACTTTCTCTAGCAGAGAATTCTCTGCCATCTCTGCTGCGTAGTGATCTCATCCCAGGCAAGGACTTTCCATATGTAGCACTGCCCTATGGCCAGTCCATATCTGAATGAGCTTTATTGCCAGGTATGTTTACACATACGAGGAATTTGTTTTCATGACAGAAGATCCCACAGTGCAACAGAATGACAGCGACAAGACAAAAACAGATAATAGAAGAATAAAAAATAGAACTAAGTAAATAAGGAATAACAATATACAAATTGACAATTGTATGTGCAGGTATTTTACAGTAGACAGTTTTGTATGGACAATTATATTATGTGCAAATTTGAAATGTAGACTAAGTATGTGTGTTAGATAAATAAGTGTATGAGTATATAAATAGTGTTGTGTGTTCCACAGTTATTGTCAAGTGTTCATGAGATGGATTGCCTGAGGGCAGAAACTGTTCCTGTGTCTGACCATTCTGGTGCTCAGAGCTCTGTAGCGTCAACCAGACGGCAGCAGTTCAATGAGGGAGTATGCTGGATGTGAGGGGTACAGAGTGATTTTACTAGCCCTTTTGCTCACTCCTGATGAGTACAGTTCTTGGAGAGTAGGGAGGGTTGTACCAGTGATTCGCTTAGCAGTTTGGACTATCTGGACTATTTGGTAGCTGAGCTGAACCAGACAGCTATAGAAGTGCAGAGGACAGATTCAATGATGGCAGAGTATGTGAAACTTCCACATGATACCTCCTATGCGCAGGATGTGGCTTCCGTAGCATTCCCATACTTGAGTACGCTTTCCAAGTGTTATCCAGTATCCCACTGTGTGGAATGCCAGTGGCGGATTCCTCTGCCTAAGCCCTGTCTTATCTTCCGCCCCAACTGACCTGGGGGGACTTGCCGGCTTTCTCAGGGCACTGGAGGGGGTCAGCAATAGTGGCGTTTTCCATTGGGATCCCAATTCATCAGTCACTGATGTAACGTCGAATGTGACTGATTGAAAGGGAACGTCTTGGTTACGTATGTAACCCTCGTTCCCTGAAGGAGGGAATGGAGACATTACGTCCCGTCGCCACAGTTGCTGTATCACTGCTGTACAGCTGAGGCACACCGTCTTGGCTCCTCAGCGAAAAACTGAATGTGCGACTGTACACGCTCTCCCTATATATCCATGCTGCAGGGCAGGGTGCACAATGCAAAGCTCGCATGCCAACATTCATTGGCTTGTTTTGTTAACACTGGAAGGTGATTGGGCTCTCAGGCGAGATCCCAATTCGTCAGTCAGGGAACGAGGGTTACATACGTAACCGAGACATTGTCATCACTTATCTGAACCCTGAGCACAAATCCTTGTGTAAATCCACAAGAAAAAAAAAATCTATTATATTTTATTATATAATAATAATAATAATAATAATAACTTGCTTCATGCACTGAGTTAAGCTGACTGATACTTGTTATAGCACTTGCGTATCATTGCTTTTTTGTTGATTTTGATTGCTTCCATTGTCCTCATTTGTAAGTCGCTTTGGATAAAAGCATCTGCTAAATGACTAAATGTAAATGTTAATCCGGCCAGTGTGCAGTGGTTCTTTAAAACTCACAATTAACAATGAAATGGCACACTAAATGGTGCTAAATGTCTTCATACTTCATAATTGTCCAAGGACCTGTAAACTCAGAATGTAAACTCATGTCTTTATCAAAAGCTTGTACATTTGAAACTGGGAATTCTATGGTGTTTTATTACAAGTCATAATGTGGTGTGTGCCTTGTTTTTCATTTACTTTGTAAGAGTGTATCGAGGTGAATTCATGTGATTAAAGGGGACATTGGATGCCCCCCTTATGAAAATTAACCATAGTTTTATTGTAGCAAAAGTGTAGTAACCATGGTTTTTTTTTTGGCATATTTATTACCATTTGTATAAGCACAGTTTTACTACAAAAACTATGGTTAAACTATGGTTAATATAGCAAAATCATGGATAATTTGTCATGGTTCATTTAAAGTTACCATGGTTTAATAGTAGTAATTAAGTTTTTTTTTTTTTTTTTTTTTGTAGTAAAACCATGCATAATTTTCGTAAAGGCCATTTTCCACAAGTTGGTAATGATCCTTTAGGATATTTATGAAATGTCTGCCAAAATACTTTAATTAAAATTCCTTAATGGTTGTGTAAAAAAATAACCTTTTTACCTTGTCATAAATAGTTCTGTATACGCCGACCTGTTTTGGTGCACGTCTCTTCAAATGTTAATGAACTACTCCTCACCCATCCTCAGTGGCTCATATGTCGGGAGAAAATGAAGACTCTTGTTTTCACTTTTTTACATGCAACTACAAAACACCTGCATTGCCTACGAGACAAGGCTTTGGGCGGAAATATGCTAATACAGGACAGTCTGTCATTGGCCGTGGGCAGGACCTGAGCAGTATGATGTCACACTGCTCAGAAAATCAAAACTGCTTGATAATTGAGACTATTTAGGTTTTTAGGCATTAAAAAAGAGAAATGAATGGATTTTTATCATTGTAGGGTGGTTGTGTCCACACACTGCTAAGAAATATTTGTATGCAAATACAACATAAAAGTGAATTTTGCATCCAATGACCCCTTTAAGAATTTTGTTGTCAATAACAAAGCCGTACATGGATCCATTTTGCTGTTGCCATAGAAACAAATAATTTCTGACTCAGAGAATATGAACAGTTCTGAGTAGCTGTTGTCTCGTAATTATGGTAACCCTCACATAAGATTAATGCGGCATTATATTTGCAACAGACTGCAGAACAGAGCTTCTTTCTAGAATCTCTGCTGCAGAGCTGCTTCCCTGTGATGCCTTTTTCATAATGTTTACTGTTCAGTGTTCAGTCTGAAATGTAATATTTTGCACTTTAAACTTTCATGACCTACATGGATATATTTCTTAAGTATCATATATTTTGCAATGTTCTGGCTCCAGATTTGTGATACCCCTGTTGAAAAAACCAACATATGCTGGTTAGGTATGTTTTGAAGCATGGCAGCTGGTTTACACTGGATTAAGGTGGTCCTTATTTGGTCATGAGCTGGTTATAAGCTGGTTATGAGTTGGTTTAAGCTGGTCATGTGCTGGTCCAAAGAAACTAGCTCATGCTCAGGACCAGCTTAAACCAACTCATGACTAGCTAAATACCAGCTCAAACCAGCAGCCAGCTTCGAAACATATCTAACCAGCAGGGTCATAACTGTTTTAAAAAGAGTTCAAATCTCTTTGAATTCAGCCTTTTTTGTTGTTGTTTTGTTATGATTGGCACACTTCAGGTTTGGAGTCCAAGGGCATCCCTGACCAACACCCAAAGAAGAGTGTCACTCACGCCCAGAGGGAGCAGCAGCAGTGCTGGTAGGAGAGGAAAGAGCATTGCACAAGGACACGTGACTAGGACTAGAAACATTGGTTACATCCTGATTTTGACTGGTGGTGGAGGACTGGCGTCTCAGAGCCCCCTGAAAGGAAGTCCCGCTCTTGAATGTGTTCACTACCTCGATCTGCAGGAAGGGGAAGAGAAATACATGGAGCAATGCTTCATCACATGGACATGGTTTAGAAGACTATGACAGGCCCTCATCACACATTAAACACTTCATCTGAAATTAGCACTGAGGCTTTGATGGCTTTAGAAAGGTCCTCCTCCCCGCTGTTGCAGCTTTGACAGCAGTCATGATGAATGCCCAGAGACCCTCGAGAGCCTTGCCTTGCCGCAGGACTGCATTATTACGCCTAGAAAAGTACTGTTATCATATCACATGACAAACAACAGGCCATAGCAATTCACCATAAATGATCTGCATGCCACTACCAAAACTCTGTCGCATGCAGCACTTTATACAACAGTTAGCGCTGCTCCTCTTATCCGGTAGTGCAGATATTTAGAATATGGGAAGTTTTTCCCTGTTCGCTGCTTGTCTGTGTTCGTAGTGTTCCAGATCAAAGTATGTGAGTGGAGCTGTATGATTTTGCCTAGAACGAGAAGCAGTGGAACGGAAGTGAAGTTACAAAAGTCTTTGAAGCAGGTAGGGCCAATCTCTGTCACGCCACTCATATACACTAATCCAGTCTGTGTGTTGCTTGATGACAAGATGGTTGAGACTGTTAAACTGTTGTATAAAAGCATCACTCACAACAGTGCTATTGGTCTGAATATCAGGCCCCATGCCCAAATCACAGCCGTGATGCTGTTCAAAACAACAACATGCTTGTGATTGTGATATTGCTTAAGGACATGATTTTAGACTGGAGTGAAATATTATTGCAGGAATGGCGTATGAATGATCTGAGTGGAGGAGGGGGCAATGTTAACATATTGGCTTTGCTCAGTGAAAAATTAGTTTTTACTTTTTTTTTTTTTTTTTTTTTTTTAAAGTGTAGACAATTGGTTAGACACTGACCATAGTAAGGCTATATTTGGAATAGAGTGCTGTGGAATTATACTGGTAATTCTACTACTTGCTATCTGT
Organism: Cyprinus carpio; assembly: GCF_018340385.1. Taxonomy (NCBI): domain Eukaryota; kingdom Metazoa; phylum Chordata; class Actinopteri; order Cypriniformes; family Cyprinidae; genus Cyprinus; species Cyprinus carpio. Next base: position 1,604,035 of record NC_056607.1, on the reverse strand, counting down.
TAAAAGTAGTATACAAGTAGTCATTATGTAAGAATGAATTTCAAAAATACACGTATAGTTATTGCATTTGAAATAAATGCTTTATTACCATTTGTGAAACAAAGAAACAATATTTTACATTCCATCCAGTTCACACTAGAAACCACCCTAGGACTGGAGTGTCAGGTCAAGCACTTTACAGCATTCTGCCCATTGCACATTTTAGAAAATATAAGTATTCGATCTTTTTCATGACTACAGCTTCAACGTTTCCAGCGTAGGCACGGTTTTAGAAATGCAATTATGTTGTTCCAAAAATGTACAGCACCCAGAATCATACTTAAGTTTTATCTTGAGGTTGTCATTGTAATTTAGATCTAATTATTCAAAACGCTTTTCAATAAACGACTGTTCGGTTGGAATATAAAAGTGTTTTTCATGAAAGGTGCACTGACAGCCCATGATTATTGCAACAGTACTGAAGTCTTGCGATCAGCGCTGATGTTTGTGCCAGTAATGGCATCTGGCAGAGCCGAGCTGCGGTTCAACCTCCGCACTGTTCTAAATCTGGCCGTAGAACACATGCAGATGGTGAATCTCAAGTACATAATTACAAACACAACTGATGTACCAGCAGAAGTATAGTTACTTCCCACAGATGCCATTCGCAGAATTCATGCTGAATATTTCATGTCATGTGTAACTTCCCAAAGGCTGTCAGAGGTTCTAACCTGAGTCTGGATTCTGTTGAGGCCTCTGAACCAGAGGATCTGCCCTCTCCGCAACTCTCTCTCAGCGTGATCGATCTCCTCCTGGTCCTCGTTCATCTCCTCCTCGGGCATTTCATCCTTCTGCGACAGCTGACCAGCCCCTCTGAGGAACCTCAGCTTACTGTTTGGGATTGTTGAGATAACCTGACCCAGAGCATGACACACGTGTATGGATATTAGAACACTATAGCACACAAAACAGAGCCATCCATCTCCATTCTCACAGATCCAGGTGAGGAACAAGCCCTGTGTACTGTTTGTACTGTTTTGAGTTATGCTGGCAGATATTGTTGACAACTGGGAGGGCAAAAAGGACACTTACATGCCCCGGTCAAGCAACCACCAATGAGATACATACAGTAGGCTAAATTACTCACAATTCCTTCATATAGACACTGACCAAACAGTGAGTTTTCCGTGTTACTATTTTTCATCCATGGAAAATATGAAAATCTTTGAAGGCCATATTTTGGCTGTAACCCTGGCATGCCATTTATGCTGTCAGCCTCTTAACACTGACAAAAGAGCATACTAGCCAATGGTAAACTCCATTTATTTTTAAATTCTACAGTGATGAAAGGGATTCACCCAAAAATGAACATTCTGTCATTATTCACTCTCTTTATGTTGTTCCTTCAACTTTTTATTTTTTCAGTAGAACATAAAGAATATATTTAAATATTTAAAATATTTAACTGTTTTTTTTTCCATACAACAAATATCAAGAGGGTACAAAACAACACTAGACCTCACTGACCTTGAGATGCTTTTCAAATCAACATTTTTTGTGTTTAATGGAAGAAAGAGAGTCATATAGGCACAGGTTTGGAATAACACGAGGGGGAGTAATGACAGAATGATAATGTGAACTATCCCTTTAATGAAGACCTTGTATGAAAGGAGAAAGAAAAATAGTTGCATTACCTGTCCCCAGACCAGCTCTCCCATCCCCAGGAACACACACCACATCCACTTATCCAGGTCCAGAGGAGAACAACTGAACGGTTTCCCTCCAAACTGAACAATCACGATCTGAAATGAAATAACAAAATGGAAACGTAAGGACCAACAGATGTGCTGCGCTATATTTATATCTACACTTGTAATGTAACGTAATGTAATGTGATATAATATTACTTTACTATAGTGGATCAGCAGCAAATTAAATCAGAGAGTTGCATTTGTATATTTGTACAGTTATATATGGAATGACAAAAAAACAGAGCTGGCTTGTTATTTCCCCTCAAGTCATACTAACATACTTACTAGAAACTGTGCTTCTGAGCTGTAGCTCCAAAACACACTGCTAGGAAACATACCCCTGTTCAACATTTTATTTTCTGGTACCTGAATGGCGAAAGTGCCCAGAACAATGGAGCAGAAGATGGGATTTCTGAAAATGCCATCAAACACGTTCCTCTCTCCATGGATCTTGCGTGCGTTGATCTCGTTGAAGAGCTGCATCATGACGAAGGTGTTGAAGATGATGGTGTAGTGCTCAGATGGAGGAGAATGCAGCGGCGCGTGCCTGCCACTGTCGATGTCAAAGATCTGCTCGCCTGGATCACAAACACAGCGCAAGACAGGACTGAACATCCTACGTGCCTCGGTAACACTTTATGTATAATGCATTATAAAAGTAGTTTTTATGTAAGTAAAGTGTTACCGATGTCTCTTCAACTATTTGTGTAAAACAATTTAGGATCTACAGTTGAAGGTGACTCACCCACAAACAGCAGCGTGAAGATGATGATGAGCTGGTACACGCCATGGCCCAGGATGTTCTTGGTCATGGTGCTGGAGATCAGGGGTTTGTTTCGGCCGTAAGGTTTCCTCATCAACAGAGCCTCGGTGGGCGGTTCAGTGGCCAGAGCAAGAGATGCAAACGTGTCCATGATCAGGTTCACCCACAACATCTGCACTGCTTTCAGAGGAGAATCCTGGAAGAACATACAGTTCCTCATCACAGCTCATGAGACCAATAAAACATAATGAACTGAGCTAGAAGTTATACTAGCATCATGTATCGAAATATTGGTAAGGAGACCCTGAAAGTCATTAACTCTCGTTCATCTAAAGCTCTCTGGTTGTTCATTTCTCATGACGGTAACTTCAGCCAGTCTAGCCTCTTTCTCTCAGAAGTGCTGCATCATTTATTAGGTCAGAGATCCTCTAGGAAATTAAACAATGCTATTTTAGATCACAGGGATGAAGTCTTTGGCCTTGGCCTAGTAATTTATTATGGATTCTTTGCCATTGTCACATGTCTCTGCGTAGTCTAATTTGAGATTTCATAGTAGGTCATCTATATTTACATTTAGTCATTAAGCAGATGATTTTATCCAAAGCGACTTAAAATGAGGCAATCAAATCCAACGAAAGAACAATAATATGTGCTGTGACAAGTCTAGGTTAGCCTAACACAATACGCAAGGGTATGAAAAGAATAGGAAATGGTAGTGTTAGATGGTCATTTTAATATATATATATATATATATATAAAGTAGGATAGAAATTGAATAGAGAGTGCAAGTGTTAGAGGGTCAAGTGAATTAGTAAGGGTATTTCATGAAGAAAATCTGAGTAGCCTGTACAAAACTAACAAAGCTACAATGCTGGTGTGCTGGATGGTTGCCAAGGCGTTAGTAGGAGGTTGCTAAGGTGTTCTGATCCCACGCTCAAGTCTCTGTGATCTTCTGGTCTGTAGATATGGCTGAGGTCCCTGTGAACGCTCATTTAGTGTGAGCACCTGTGTGTGGACACAGAGGCACGAACCTGTGTGATACAGGCTCCGGTAAAGGCAACGATCACAGCCACCACGTTAACGGTCAGCTGGAACTGGAGGAACTTCGAGATGCTGTCGTAGACGTTGCGTCCCCACATCACGGCCTTCACGATGCTGGAGAAGTTATCATCCGTCAGGATGATGTCAGACGCCTCTTTGGCCACATCTGTCCCTGCGATTCCCTGTCAAGACATTTCACATCAATCCTCTGCTTCAAATTGCATCACGTGCCAAAAATGTCCATTAAATCAAAACCATTTATTCATTCATTAAAATCACCATTATAGGCAGAACCATATATGTTATGCATTACAAAAATTACACTTCACAAAATCTGTCATGGTCATATTGTTAGAGTAACATCAAAAGAAACAAAAGAAAGAAAGGAGTAATATTTTGCATGAAGAAAACCTATTAAGGACTTTGTTTGCATTTTTGACATTATTTTAATGAGATATAAGCACATTCACTTTCCGTTTGATTTGAACCAGACTGAAGTGGGATCACACCGTCATGTGGACAGTGAGTGATCATAAATGGTAAAATCTTGTTGGTGTCTGGGTAAAGAGTTTGTGTTTTTTAAAGACTAGCCTGAGGGACTGTTCTCCCTTAAGACACGTCTGACAGTGAAATCATGGTAAATACCACAGAGAGGAAGCCGCCCGCAGGCAGCTCGTGTCAGTTTGATGAGCAGGAACACAAGAATATGCTCTCCTCTGACATGGCTGAACTCATGAAAATAGAAATGTTGGGGCGGTGCTGACACAAGCTGTTTTTTTACCTCGTGCAAGTCAACTGACAGATGTCAAAAAACAGGACTAAGAGGCACGGCTCACACTAGGGGGCGCTCTGGACCTGTGTTTGAGCCGCATGCAGTGGCGTGATTGTGCTGAAATGAGGACAGCCTGTGTTTGAGCAGCTCAGAGACTGGAATCACGATGCGGTTCGATCAGTTCTCACCATGGCGAAACCCACGTCTGCCTTCTTGAGGGCCGGTCCGTCGTTGGTTCCATCACCAGTTACAGCAACCACCTGCCGCTGGTCCACCAGAGTGCTGTCAATGATACCTGAGAGACAAGAAGATCACACATACTGAGACATTCTGCCAACGCTGCCTTTTCACTTACTGTGCATAGAAGAACATTTTTGCAAGATCTGAGACATTTTATCAGACAACGAACTGCTTAACTGTCTTTCTCAAATTGCATTGTGCAATATGAAGCGTTATATACCATATAATTACAATGAGTAATACTTAATAATTATATTTATATACTATATATATACTTAATAGTTATTTATATATATATATATATATATATAAAACATAATAATTGAATAAGCAAGAAATTAAGTTTAAATGTATATACTCAAGCTTGCAAATTACTTAACAGCAGAACTGTGCGTTTAGTGCACTTCATCAAATGTTGTGGACACAAATGCTTCTCCTTTACAGGAATGACTCATTTAACACTTATAATAAACAGCCATATGTTGCCAGCTTTAAAGCTATGTGATAGCAAAACATCAGGGACAATCAAGCGATAACTAATGAAATACACTAGTGATGTAATTACAGTGCAACATTTACTTACAGCATGTTAATTATCCTGTAACTTCAGCCATGACGTTCAGTCTTATGTAACACAGATCTGATTCCAGAGCGCTTCACTAACACACTCTGCTGCTGTGTGTAAATGGACAGGAACTCAAATATGTCTAGCAGATCTAAAAATGTCGGCCCCTGTTCATCAGCTATTTAGAATTTTTTTTCTAATAATTTCAGATCACAATCTCCATTAAAATGTGGTTATATATTTATAATACACTGAAAAAATAAATGGTGGTGAAACAATTTTATGGTATTTTCTTGTAAAAGATACTCTAAACTCAGTGTATGTTAGAGTAATAATCAATTTCGTAAGATCTTCAGGCCTCTAGATATGTCCCTTCACAACTTCTATGTGAATCGGTGAACAAAGCAGTGCTTGTGAAGTGATGTCTGTAGGGTTCTGATTGTGACTGATACTGGTTTGGTGTTCAGTGTCTCATGCAGGTTCCCTCACCTTTGACCAGCGTGTGTTTGTCCGTCGGTGAGGATCTGGCAAGCACTCGCAGTTTAGGCCACACTTTATCAATGCGCTCCTGCTCAACCTGCCAGAGACATGAGACAGATATCCATCCATCATGACAAAGACGCTCATTACAGCTGCCAAAGAGTGGCTTTACACCCATCTGATGGAATCCATAAAACAGCCATTAGTATATAACGTGAAAAAATCAAACCCAGCTCTAAGATATCTTTCTCGTTGTAATGAGTGTAAACATTAATCAGAAAAGACGTCGCATTTCCATAAATAAATGATTTGGCTGTGTATTAAGTCACAGAGCGTCCATCATTCACATGTGGGGTGTTTGTTAGAATGGCCAGCTTTCAAATGTGTTCAATAATTGTCTACATCAATAACAGCAGTGCATTGCTAGCAGAGAGTACACATGTGACTAGTGTAATCATAACATCATAAAAAGACCCATATATGATCAGAGTACAGACAGTTATATGAAGCAATGCTTTGGACAATCATCTCAGATTGTCATCTCATAATGCAAAAATCATGTGTGCAGAAAATCTAAATTCCAGAGGCTTAAAAAGCAGTAATGTGCAGCTCACTGATGTATGTCTGTGGGTGATGTTTGAAAGCACTGATTTATAGATCGTTACAGACGTCATAAAATTAGACATGTTATCAAAATAATGTAGAAGATAGACACATTTCAAACCAGCAGAGAAAACTGTTTTTAAGCAATACAGAAGAGATAACTTCCAGTCTCTAGACGATGACAGATACTTTGTCATTTTTCCTAGTTATAATCATAGTGGCACATCTCTCATATCCTCCCACCAAACAATTCAACAGTTTCAGTTACCTGATGATCCATAGTGCAATCTAGTGCATTTTTTTTTTCTTTATACAGTATTTCATTTCAACTTCAATTCAAAATCTTAAAAATGTGTTTATTTTGAGGTCAACGTAAAACTTTGAAAAACAGATTTCTTAATGTGACCCTACTCAACCAAGTGTGTGTGTGTGTGTGTGTGTGTGTGTGTGTGTGATCTTTTCCCTTAATGTTGTAACTTGTGCAAGATCACCATTGTACTGTAGTGAGTAAAATTCTTAGGCCCTTGTATACCAAGAAATACCAAAAAAATATCTTGCAGTGACTTCTTTTTCCTGAAAGCCAACAGCAACAAATGGAAACAAACGGTGAGATTTCATCGCTGGTGAAACGGACTTGAAGAGCACAAGAGCTCCTTTCTTGATCTGCATCACGGTCTCAGTGACGCGTGACGAGCAGCTGTCAGGAGACATCTATTGACTAATGATGTTGAATTCATCCATAGCCCCTAACTTATTAAAACAGCCTATGTGACTATGAGGAATGATTCTCTCAAACTGTAGTTTGTTATGCAGTAGCAAGGCGCTTTATCTAAAGTAAAATGCGTACAACTCATGTGTGATGTGACACTGTCTTTCTCTTCTAGAAAAACAGGAAAAACACTGCTGACTCATCCTGCACTGCACAGATTTCTGTTCATCTCCCAAAAATACCAGCTGCCACGAGATACTGTGGATGCATCAATTCATGCTTCATAACCTGCATAATTAAAGCATACTGGTTTCATATGGAAATGTAGCTCTGTTCAAAAGTTTGGGGTCAGAAAGATTATCATTATTATTATTATAAAGATATTTATAGAATGCATTAAATAGAGAAAGTTGCAAACAACAGCAAAATGATCCTTGTCAAATAAATGCTGTTCTTTTGAACTGTCTGTTCATCAAAGAATCCTGGAAAATAAAATGTATCAGTTTCCAGAAATATTGTGCAGCATAACTGTTTTTAACATTGATAATAATCAGAAATGTTTCTTGAGCAGCAAATCAGCATATTAGAATGATTTCTGAAGGATCATGTGATGCTGAAGACTGGAGTAATGATGCTGAAAATTCAGCTTCTGATCACAGAAATAAATTACATTTTACTATTTCTGTCATGACAACTCTCTGAGAGTTTATATGGTAATGTACATGACAAAGTCAATATGTTTGGTGTGGTTGGAATAGATCTGAGCTGTAGATCCGGGACTAATACATCCACAGACATGCTGCTGTGAGCATGTAGGAAATACTGTAACATATGTGAAATAACCACGTAGCAGATCTATACAGGTGGAGCTGGGGAGGTGGAGGGTTTCTGAAGCACACTGAACTGCTACAGGAAACACAAGCTGATTATTTGAATGTTGAGCAGCGAGCTCATTGGCCACTGATACAGAAGAGAACCAATCAGCTGCGCCGTGTGAACAATGGTTTAATCCATCTAGAGTTTCATGCCAGAAATGGGTATTTATTCACATAGAAAACAGTTATTTAAAATTGTAATTTCAGATTATTACAGTTTTTATTGTCTTGGTGTGCAGAAGAGACATTATAAAAATCTTACCAAACCCAAACTTTTGAACAGACTATACACGGAAGAGTAAACTTTGCTTGTAAGCCATTTCATGGGGTCTTTATTTTAAATGTTTGTGTCACATGGTATATTTGACAGGATGTTAACATTTATTGCACTGGACCAGTCAAACTTATTTTCTTGATATTACTGTTACTATTTGCTGTATACACAGTGTCCTGCACTAAGTATGCAGTACTGTACCTCTCCCTTCTCATTCCTGATCCTCCTGTTGAACTCTTTCCCGTCGATGCACAGGAAGTCTTCTCCGGGGTGGATGATGCCACATTTGATAGCGATGGCTCGTGCCGTGTTGATGTTGTCTCCTGTCACCATACGCACAGTTATTCCAGCACGCTGGCATTTCAGGATGGCATCGGGCACCTGCGGACACAGGACTGCATTAATTCACCTCGCTCCGCTCCAGAGGAAGGGTTAGCGCAGAGGCCTCTGCAAACCACAAGCCCACGCCTGCAGCCCATTGCAGCAGTAAATGAGAACACCGCCGCAAAACACACAGGATTCGGTCAGCTCTCCTGATTCCTCTAATCTCTCTCTTTCTCTCTTTCAGATGCTCCAGTGTAACAAGTAAGAGCTCTTTAGGAGGAATTCAAAGGGCTCCTGCGGTAATTATACAGTAGTGGAGATGATTTCTCATGCAACAAAAGACAAAATTATTCATATGAAGGTTTCATTTTCCTGCTGAAAAATCATGTCATGTCAGTTAAGCTAATTTTCCCAAAAATATAATAATGGTTTAAATTGTGGCAAGTACATTTCCCCAAAAAATAAATACATAAATAAAAATTCATCCACCCATACTTACATACACATATACATACCAGAGGTCACGTTAACTGAAAATTCTCTGTCATTGACTGAATTATTTAAGCAATGACAGAAAAATCTGAAGGCCGTCCGTCACTTTGACAGATTACACTGAGGCTGATCTATTGTAACTTGTAACTGTAATTCCCACACCTGTCCAGCTGGTGGCGAGTGTGTTTGATTACACACAGACGAGTACACAGTTTAAGATACAGCGGTATATCACTCCAAATTAAAGAGCACCAAAACGGTATTTATTGCTTGAATTTCCTAATAAAATGGACCGAATTTGAAATCTGAGACTTTGTTTCATATTAAAAGTAACAAAGCACAAAGAGAAACCTATTGTGATTAACAGGATGGGAGGCGCACTATATGTACTGTGCATTCATCAACTGAAAACAGAATTGATTGGGATTGAAGAACCGATATTGGTTCATAAAAATTAGAATCTATTCAAATCGAGAAATCTATTTTTTATTATTATAATTATTATTTTTTTGTATCCAGCCCGGGCATATTTTGTTGTTTTTAGTGGCCTCTGCTTTCATAGTGTGTGATGTAGAAAAGTCTCTGTTCATCTGTTCTCTTCATAAATAAATGCATAAGCCTATATGCTAGTCCTGTAGCTTCATTATTAAAAATGAAAACGTGAACAATATAAAAGCAATTAAATGTGTTATTATAATTCAAATATGGAAATTAAAATGACGGGTGATAACAGATTATGACGGATTTTTTACGACTCTGTCCGTCAAAATGATGTTAAAGTCTAACGCAACCTCTAGTGTAGATATATATGATTTTACATCATAATCTAATATTACCCATCATTTTAATTGAAACAAAGTCTAAGATTTCAAATCATGTCCATTTAATTAGGAAATTCAAGCAATAAATACCATTTTGGCGCTCTTTAATGTGGCGTGATATACCGCTGTATCTTAAACTGCTGTGTGTAATCAAACGCACTCGCCACCAGCTGGACAGGTCTGGGAATTACAGTTACAAGTTACAATAGATCAGCCTCAGTGTAATCTGTCAAAGTGACGGATGACCTTCAGATTTTTCTGTCATTGCTAAAATAATTCAGTCAATATTTCTCCTTATTACAGTAATGAGACTTCTGTGAAATGCAAACCATTTTTGTGCGACTCACCCTAGTAGAGCACAAAATAAGGCGCTTTAGCAAAGCAGGTTAATCAGTCAGAGGGATTTCCAAGCTTTTTCTCAAGGTTTTTCATGTGCAACTGAAAGACTATTTGATAATGTATCACGACGCACACTTGTTTTGCACTAGGGTCTTAGCAGGAGAGTGAATCTGATGCAATCACAGACGTTATGGAAATGGGGGCCGGTCTAGACACTAAAGCGAGAGATGATATCTGCTTGACTAGACGTCCAAGTATTTCTGAGAAACGCAAAGAGCCCAGTTTCACTTAACTCATCAGGAGGAGAGGAAGAGCCTCATCAATAAAACACCACGGCAGAGAAAGGTGACGTGGTAACATTAGACATTTAAGACTAATGGATATGTTTACAGATTCTTAGGTTTCGGCTGTTTATTAGGGAAAGGAATGGCTCACGTGTCCCATAACAGAACACTGAGATCAAACACACCAAATCTGTGTCATCAACAGAATGCTGGAGATTTAAAAATGCTATAAAACAAACCAATTCAAAGTGGCATTTCTGCAATTCCAGAGGAGGACTACAGCGGGTTGATCCTGCAGTCAGAACTTCACGAATGTTCCTCCATTCATGCTGTTTTTCTGTTTTACCGCAGATGTTGCTTTCTGTGAGAAGCCTTCAACAAACTGACAATTACTGAGTGTGGCTCCAGAGTCCGCGAACGAACGCCTGAGTAAATACAGTATATATATTTAGTGGGATAAAAGGAGGATTATTAAATAATGCAGCCGTATAGACGCTTCTTCTGTCCCTGTGTGTGAAGATGTACGATCATTTGAGGACGTGTTTTTAAAGCATGCCTCTCTTTCACAACCTCGCATGTGTATTTGATGCAACTTCTCCTCCGATTCCATGTGTTTTCCTGTAATCTCAGAGCACCTGGGCCAGTGAGTTCTGCACAAAAGCACCTTGCAATGTATTTTAACAGCAACTAGATACAGATGTATAAAAGCGATGATATGAGGTGAAGTGTGAACTGTGGAGTCCTCAGGACCAAGAGTTGAACTGGATTGCAAAACCTTCAAATGTTACTAGCAGTCTCGGTTTGTTTTTAGGGATCTTCCACAGACCTAGTTTATCTAGATTCTTGCTTCTAGTGTTTTTAGTGCTTCAGCTGTGTTGCTTAGTGTGCTGTGCTTTAGCTGTTAAACAGTTTGCACAGGACAAGTCTTGTCCTCAAATACAGCATCTGTGTCTCACGTTTTTAAAATATTCTGCTTGTGCTTTTAAACATTTAAAGCCTACTGTATCAAATTACTAAGTTATTTACACATGCTAAACTTGTTTACAAGTTCAATAAAATGTTATTTTTCTGATTATTATTTCATATGCCAGACTTTATAGGTTTAAGATGGTGTGTTAAATAAAAAAAAAAAAAAAAAAAGGAGACCCCAGCATTTAATCTGATTTTTAAACATAATCATGCATCTGAATTAAAGGCTCCCTCTGAGGAACGTGTCCGATCAGGGTCAGAACAAGCTAAAACTGGTTGTTCAAACAGTCAGTTTTGAAAATACATGGCTTTGCACATCCTTAGCAAAATCAGTAAATGTGTCCCTGCAGCACAGAAGCAGTCATCAGTAGCACAGGTATATTTGTAGCAATAGACAACAATACATTGTATGGGTCAAAATTATACATTTTTCTTTAATGTAAGAATCATGTTCTATGAAGATCTTTTGTACATTTCCTACCATAAATATAGCAAAACTTATTTTTTGATTGGTAATATGCATTGCTAAGAACTTAATTTGGACAACTTTAAAGAAGATTTTCTCAATATTTAGATTTTTTCAGATATTCAAATAGTTGTATCTCACTAAATAGTGTCCTATCCTATCCAGACATCAATGCAAAGCTTATTTATCCAGCTTTCAGATGATGTATAAATCTCAATTTCGAAAAATTGACCCTTATGACTGGTTTTGTGGTCCAGGGACACAAATAATGAGGCAGATGTCACATTACTGGCATGCTCTCCTGATGCAAAACATCATATAAAAATTCGAATTAAAATCGTGAAATACAACATGATGAAACGTGAAGAAATTTCTCACCTCAGGTCTGACGGGATCCTCAATTCCAACAACACATATTGCGGTCAGCTCAGACAAAATGTTGTTTTCGTCCTCCCAGTTGGGCTCCGGGTCTGCAGGAAAGTCACGGTAGGCCACGCAGATGGTTCTGAGCCCCTCGCAGGCCATGGGTTCGATTACTTTCTTCACCATCTCGTCCCTGTCCCTTGGTCTGAAGACGCGTTCTTCGCCCGCCTCGTTCAGAATGCGAGTACACCTGAAGCCGACATGCTCACATTAAAATACAAGGCCCTTCATTACAGCAATTTCTGACTTTCTGAGGACATTTCTTCATTATGTAATTCCGCAAAGAGCACATCTAAATGATTCCAGGCACATGAACCTACAGTAATTCAACATAATGTCCCTCCATCTGCTATTGAGACACCAAAAGGCTTTTATGACAAATTGCAGGTACTAGATCTGAAGCATCAGAGAGCAGATGAAAGGCGCTCACTTTTTAAGGACGATTTCGGACGCTCCTTTGCTGTACATTCTGAAGCTGCCGTCTGGGAGCTTGATGACGGTGCTCATGGACTTCCGCACGGAGTTGAAGGTGTACACCTTGTAGAGTTTCTCCTCTGGGATCTGGTTCCGGACGGTCTGGTAGTCTCGTTTCAGATCCAGGACCAGACCCAGCAGGCCGCACTCGGTTTTGTTGCCCACTTGTTTGGGAAGACCTCCTTCCTTATCTGGAGGCTGGAATGGAAGAAAGCCAAAGAGGTTTCAGATACCTGCTGCATGGTAACGAGCTAAAGAATGAACTCTGTTCTGTGAATGCTGATGATCATTAAGAGTCGCATAACTGACCACCTGTCTACAGGTAACAGCAACCGTTGCTTAGCAACCTGCACTCATGGTGGGCTATGCTGCATCGAGTGCAATAAATCCTTTAGTAAGTTTGCTGAGATCATTTACAAAGTTTCTTTGCAATTCATCACAGCTTGGATGCCTAACAGAAGGAGAACAGGTGATTTTTTAAAGTTTTTTAAGGTTTTTTTTTTTTTTTAATAGTGTTTTGTGCAGCAGCCCACCCTGTTGAAAAAAACAGCTTATGCTGGTTAGGTATGTTTTGAAGCATGGCTGCTGGTTTGTGCTGGTTTAAGCTGGTTCTTAGCTGGTCATGTGCTGGTTTAAGCTGGTCCTGAGTAGGAGCTAGTTGCTTAGGACTAGCACATAACCAGCTTAAACCAGCACAAACCAGAAGCCATGCTTCAAAACATACCTAACCAGCATATGCTGTTTTTTCTCTTTTTTTTTTTTCAACAGGGCAGTGTTAAAATTCTTGTCATTCTGGTTTGCGTTTGTTATAAATCTCAAACATTAAAGTATTAATCTTCTGCTGTCGATTCTTAATGTTCACTTTTAAACTCTGAAGCATGGCAATCTCTCATTGTCACTGGGAGTTCAAAGTGAACTTGAAAAGTATATAATAACTAAGGTCAGCTTGGTCTTCTATCTTTAAAGCATGTTGAATTGCAATCGGCCTCTACCTTCTTGCCTTCATTTATAACTCACTTTATGCTCCCAAGATGCATTGTGTCCAACAGAAAACAGAATCCGTTCTGAGCAAGATAACTTCATAACTTTAACACTGCGTCTTTCCTTCTATCAATCACTGGTATTTAATAAACTGTCTGCAATCCCACTCCACAAAGGGGCATGTTTCTCTTAAAACATCTATATGTGATCCAAATTGTCTTTCAAAGAATAAGTGTCTGCATATACGTACAGTATGAAAGCCTGAAAAAGCCCAAAAGAAACAAAAGATCCATTTTATTTTCAGACCACAAAACCAATTCAAATCTCATTGTCTGCAGTTTGCTTGAACAAAATCCAGCAAACACGACCCAGCTAGAATTTCTCCAGGGAATTTGATTTAATTATCTGTTTATTTATTGATGAGAAGAAATGCTGAAATGCCCATAGAGACTTTGATTGTGAGTTAACTTTCTGATGTACTGTACTTTTCCAGCACTTCTCATAACTAGGCTTGACAGGATCCAACATGCATCACTGTTGCATTGCAATGAGGCGTATGCAAGATGACTCACAATGTGCATAAAGTGGAATTTCTGTAAGCTGTAGTGGAGAAATTGAGAAACAAAGCCAGTGCACATTACACATTTTGATTTATGTCTTGCAACTTTCTGGCATCAGACTGTGACTGGCTTGTTTACACGTCAATGGCCTACTGGGTAATCGAAACTGGACCATTTAATTCCCAGGGTGGACAGGGGGTGGGAAAAACAGAATTATAACTAAAGCTAAATTACGTTTTTGCCACAAGAACTTTACTAACTTCACTAAGTGTACCTCAGGGGGAGAAATTACATTAAAAAAGTATCCTGTGTTTGCTCACCTGGGTCATTCAAGACTGCTCATGCATTTGATGCGGATTTCATAGCACCCCTCGGAGAGGCGCTGGCACGCAAAGCTCTCCTGAACAGCTGTCTTCTCCCTGGTCAGCACGCACTCCTACGAACCACGGCATATGGCAAAACATGCACTGGCAGCGCTACTTCCTCTTTACGGCCCTATTCGGCTCCTGCGCTCCACACGGGCCCTCGATCTATTCTCCTTCTCACCACAGGAGCGATGGACACCTTCTTGTGTCCCCTAGAAGGTCATTTTCATAGCACCTCTTTGATTTCACAGTGTTACCTGCACTGACAGTGACAGCCCCTGTCTCAGGCCATGAGGTGAGCACTTTGCCAAAGCTGATTGGCTAAAAAGAATGAGTGGCAGCCCGAGGCATCGCAGAGAGACTTTGGCAGAGACCCTGAGCCACATGGAGCGGCTGCAGCCGGACAAACGACTTTGCCCAAAATGAGTCACAACTTATCAAACACGAGACAGCAAGATATTTCACCTTGTCAGGTGCACAATGAAAATCTGCTCCCAAAATAGCAGAGAAGTCTCACAGGGCAGTATTCTTTCCAGAATATAGACTAGTGTCGGGTCCAAGTCCAGTAAGTTCAGTAAGTTTAAATTTACCTGAATATGTTTTGAGTCATTCGAATTCATTCATATTTGCACTCATGTCCAGACTTGGTTCCGAGTCTGGCATCGAGTACCCCAACTTTACATATGACCAGTGGCAGACGTTTTGTCTAAGCATAACTCTTAGAAAACCATGGTTTAATAATGGTATCAGACAGTAAAACTAGGGGTTGAGAACTCGCTTTAACTCAATAACCCTAATCAAATACATCTGAGAAATAGAACCTAAGTCTTCAGGATTGCTTGAAAATTACAGGCAGGTGTGTTTGGATAATTACAGACACAGACTCAGACATTTTGGACATGAAAGATAAAAAATCAGTAACAACATGAAGACATTAATGAATGTCTCAAACGTGAACTCGATCGGATAAGGACTTGACCTCGACAAGGTGGACTCGGACCCAACAAAAGTTTGCTTCAAAATTACAGAAAGGTGTCTTTGATCGGGAATGGAACTAAACACCATAGGACAGTAAAATCTCTCATCCCTAATATACATTATGGAAGAGACTGCGACTTTGCCAAGTCGGTCTTGACTAAAAGCTATTCCGGTTTGATCTGGCTTATGGTCCAGTTTGACAGGACGGAGTCACTGAATGGACCTGTTCCCAGATTCCCAATCAGAAGCCAATTAAAAACACATCAAGCATGAATAAAACACATGTAACAAATCGCTAACCTATACTCTGTGCTCAAACAAACCTTTGAAAAGATGCAAGAAAGGCTAACTGCATCTGTCTATAATGTAACTAAGAATCCAGAGCTTACAGCTGATGACCTACTGAACAGTCCTCAAACACACACACACACCGCCGCATACGGACATGTAACCTCCAATCAAGAATTAATGGGAGCCCGGGAACATGACATCAGTGTCAGACCCGACCTCTCCAATCAGAGGGCCAGAAGGTCTGATGGAACAGGTGGTAGAAGCAACCTGAGATCAGTGCGACAGGAAGTCTCCGCAGAGCTCAGACTACCGGCTGAAGTATCAGTGTACATGCCAGCAGCATCACCTGTACTGTGTGTCCTACTCCGATTTCAGGATTCCACTAACTCTTTCGTGGCCGCTCGTACTACTGAGAAACGCTTCATAACCACTCTAAATTCTGAATGCTAAAAGTTTGTTGGTAAAACTGTGCAAATAAGATGTTGCACCTAAAAGCACGATATTCCGATATAACGTAAATGCAGAAGCACTGAGATGGGAAAGAGTATTTGGAAAGTTTGCTGAAGGAGCTCTCAAGTGTTGGGTGAGGAGAAGTTCATGCATTAATTACATAATGGAGCAGCAAAGCACAGTCGCTTGGGGGATCTCTCCAGGGAGAAAGAGTTCTGCTCATTTCAGTTTGTGTTAAAACAAGACGTCTGGAATGATACGCTTATCCAAGTCTTACTTTGTATGGTTATGAAAGCTCTCAGCACTGGTCTCCAGGGACGGGTTCTGTAAGTAGTGTTAGTGTGCTGTGCTAGGTTCAGTGGGTTTGCTCTCAGGTCCTATGCTTCTTAAACCGAGATACGGAACAGATCTGATTTCAGCTCCCAGAACCTAGAGGAACTCAGATGTTCTAATTTTCATTGTCTCATTGTCTCAACTGTATCCTTACAGACTGCTCATTTTTGGAAACCAACCCAAACCGGTGCTCCAAAATACACAGCAATTATTCTGCAGCGTTCTTGCTCCTCAAAGAACACACAGCACATATGGAAACGTATACATGAGAAGGCCTGATTCCAGTAAGCTAGGATTTCATTGTTGGGTGACTCTATGTAGGACACCTTCAGTGATTTCTGTTCAGTCGGAGCAGTCTGTTTGTCTTTTGAACAAACACTGAAGGTTTGTGAATTGTTTTTCCTCCTTTGGAATTCATAGATATTACTTTCTTATTGTGATGCTGAATGTGATGGTTCAGTTTAAATAAAACGGAAACAACCATACTGTCAAGGTACTGCAATTCAAACAGCAATGAGTTTAGCCATCTCGAAAATTGATGTTGGTAGTAATGAAGAAGCAAATATTGGCTAATATTGCTGAAGCTCAACTGGTGAGCGTGGCATCAGAAACACCAAATCATTGATTCAGTTACTAGAGTAAACAGACACTGATGCAGTGTAGAGCAGTGTAGACAAAATTGACTTCCGGCGTGCCGCTACGATGGCGTCGCTGACGAGCGCTCTGTGCAAACTTTGTTGTTTTTTGTGTTATTTTGTGTTATCCATGTTACTTCTTATACATGCTTTTGCTCAGACCGTACAAACTCTCATATTCTGCCACTTATTTGTATATAATGCTCTGTCCGTGTCTTTTCTGCCTATGGGCACTGAAGTCACTCAAAAATCTCAGTGCTCTCCACGTACGTCTATGTCTTTTAGGTCTTGTTATTGTCACTGTATGTCTGAGCCTCGTCACAAGCATTTCAATGCCCAGTCTTCCCCAGTGTTAACTATGCAAATGACAAATAAATGCCTCTTGACCTTGACCTTGAACACCTTCATTCACTTCAATGATCGTTTGTCAAATAGGTGTAAGCAGCACTCTACCTAATGCGGTCACTTTTGTGATGCTATTATGGTGCTTTTCTTTTCTTTTTAGAGGATGAGCAGAATGCACATTCTGCTAAACATCTTCTTTTGAGTTCCACAGAAGAAAGAAAGCCATAGTCTTGGAGGATTTGACTGACATGAGGATGATGTTTCATGCGTTTCTGCTGACCCTAGTTTATTGCACTGACTGGTCAAAAAAGCCACTGTTTGGATTACATAAGCAAACACTCAAGAGTCTATGATTGGGTCATTATTGGAGATATTGTCTTTTAGAGCTGCTTTACAGAAGAATCTGAATTGTCTCCATAGTTGAGTTTCCATAACAGATTCAGCTATTTTGTGGTTTATCACCGTGAAGCTGCTTTGACATATTACAATTTTATAAAGTGCTATAGAAATAAAAGGTAACTTGACTTGAATTCATATGTTTCTGGCATATGCTTGGCAACAGTTTGTTTTAATGCAATGTGTAGCGTTTCATGTCTTAAAGTAGATATATCCCATGGCCATAATCCAGGGTTGTTCAGGGAACATGATATGTTGCATAAGGCTGTCCAAACAATGCCACAGTGCAATCAAAGATAAAGGAAGTCCAACAAATATTAGTGTGCAACTTTTTGGCCAGGCAGTCTATATAAGTATTAGCTTGTGCTTATATGTTAACATTAAAATCTATTGTCGCAAAGCTGTTGTTGCTGAAATAACACCAGTGTTAGCCAAACAGCTGTAGGTTTCTATGTCTTACCAGTATTTTAGTAGTGTAGGCGCTGTTGAGGGATATAGCGTTGACCAGTATATCCAGAGTCTTGGGTGGGATGGAGCTGGGGTCTGGTATCTCCTTGTAACGGACATCGCCCACATAACACTGCACTGCTGTCATTCGATTGGTGGTCAGTGTGCCAGTCTTGTCTGAGCAGATAGCTGTGGCATTGCCCATGGTCTCACAAGCATCCAGATGGCGTACCAAATTATTATCCTTCATCATTTTCTATGAGCACATACAAAAGAAAAAATAGTCATATTTAAATTTCACGTAACCACATAACTAACTAATACAACATCTTCTGAAAGAGTCTAAAACTGCTCTGTCCTCTACCAACATGAGTACCAGTCGACATAAATAACCTTCTAACTGAAATGGGACATAAAAAGGCTGCAACTGTAGTTGAGAAATTGGAATTACTCTACTGTAAACTGTTCACACAGACAGACAGAGAACATTTATTTCTAAAATAATTTCTATTGCCATTTTTGGAATTCTACCTAGATAGATCCATGGTGGCTTTGTTGGTAATAAAATACATCTGTGTATGCATAATAGCTACCCAGTGACTTTTACCTGTTGAAGTTCCTGCCATTTTGGTTGTTTTTATGCGACACCGCAAACATCAAATGAGACATTTCAGAGATGAAATTCAGTATTTCCAATTTGTAATTATATGTTGTGAAGTAATCAGACATGACTGTAAAGTCAAAAAGCACAAAATTCTGGCAATTTCAACACGAGCAGCATATTGCGCACAGCTGGATCTACACACTGCTTGTTGATTGGATTTTGAAATGTGGGCATTGCACTGTCTGTCATTTTGATTGGAAGCGACAAGTTATGAAATTTTATTAAAAACAAGGGTAACACTTTATTTTAAGGTGTCCTTGTTACACGTTACATGTACATTTTACAAGTACAGTTATGCATAATTACATGCAAGTAACACAAAACCAAACCTTAACCCTAACCACATAGTAAGTACATGTAGTTAATTAATATTACTCCGTACTCAAATGTATAATTACACTGTGACAAGGACACCTAAAAATAAAGTGTAACCAAAACAATAAAGTCAAATATTTAAAATAAAATAAAACAAATGCACATATAAAATCGGTCTCAAATCAATTTCCATTTTATGCTGACTTTAAAGTGAGAAGCACAGGATGTGGGAGTCACTTTCTGCTGGAGGCAAGCAGAAATGAGATTAATATTTATAAAAATCTCTCTGATATGATTGCAAATGAGTTGTCCAATATGATTTAATCATCAACTGTTTTAATGGGTTCATTCAAAATAATAATCCCATTCATGTAATTTTGTAATGGAGTAAAGGTTTCCCAAAAAAAAAAAAAAAAAAAAAAATATATATATATATATATATATATATATATATATATATATATATATATACAGTACAGGTCAAAAGTTTGGAAACATTACTATTTTTAATGTTTTTTAAAGAAGTTTCTTCTGCTCATCAAGCCTGCATTTATTTGATCAAAAATACAGAAAAAAATTTAATATTGTGATATATTATTACAATTTAAAATAATTGTTTTTAAATTTATTATACTTTAAATTATCATTTACTTTCTGCGATGCAAAGCTGAATTTTTAGGATCATTATCACATGATCCTTTAGAAATCATTCTAATATGATGATTCATTATCAAAGTTGGAAACAGTTCTGCTGCTTAATATTTTTTCAGAACATGTGATACTTTTTTAGGATACTTTGATGAATAAAAAAAGAAGCTATGTTTTTAAAATATAAATATTTTGTAATAATATACACTACTGGTCAGTAATTTGGGGTCAGTAATTTTTTTTCTTTCTTTTTTTTAATAAAATAAATACTTTTATTCAGCAAGGATGTGTTTAAATTGATAAAAAGTGATAGTAAAGAAAATATATTATTAGAATATATATTATTAGAATTATTATTTTTTTTTTTGAATAAATGCAGTTCTTTTTAACCTTTTCTTCATCAAATATATTAGACAGCAGAACTGTTTCCAACACTCATAATAAATCAGAATATTAGAATGATTTCTAAATGATCATGTGATAGACTGGATGTTACATGTGACACTGAAGGCTGGAGTAATGATGCTGAAAATTCAGCTTTGCATCACAGGAATAAATTATTTTTTTAAAGTATATTCAAATAGAAAACTATTATTTTAAGTTGTAATAATATTTCACAATATTACTGTTTTTTCTGTATTTTTGATCAAATAAATGCAGGCTTGATGAGCAGAAGAGACTTCTTTCAAAAACATTAAAAATAGTAATGTTTCCAAACTTTTGACCTGTACTGTATATATATATATATATATATATGATGCCTAAAATTGCTGTCTGCACTGTAAAAAATGAGTGCCATTTTAACTGTAAAATATTGTAAATACACAATGGAGAGAAAAAAATCTACAAACTGTTAATAGGTCAACAGTAAGTTCCCATACTACGTATATACAATGAAAAACTGCAAAAGATCCAACCAGACAATTTATGTAATTTTACTGTAAAATGCTGTTAATTGTACAGGTTTTAGAAGTAAAAAAGAACAAATCAACATCATTTACAGTCAAAAAAATGTAAACTGACATTTACAGAATTCCCTGCGTGACACTCCACATTTAAATTATTTTGTTTAAATAATCATGTTTCTTAATAGTTTTTGATATCAGTTATGTACCTTTGTGTTTTATGTTACGTCTTCTCTTGTTTAATGATTATTGCATTATTTAAATGTTATGTGTTACCATATTTGTAAATTACAGTTCTATACTGCAGAATATACAGTTTGTTCTGCAAATGTGTTAACAGAAGCTCCTAAAATTATTTTGTATAAAACTACTGATTTTTGAGTGGGTTCATTGGGTTCATGTAATATCAAATTATTAAACCAGATCTCAATATGGTACAGTCAAAATGTTCTTCGTGTGGAACAAATGTACCTTCACTGAGTAGGCCAGAGAGATGGTGACAGCCAGCGGAAGGCCTTCAGGAACAGCCACCACCAGCACTGTAACGCCAATGATGAAGAATTTGACAAAATACTGAATGTAGATCGGCGTACACTCTGGCAGCCACGGCCTCTTCAGGAGCACAAAGTTATCGATTGCAAAGTAAAGCACCAAGATGATGACTGTAATGGCAGACATCACCAAACCTGAGGACCAGATCACAGCAAACACTGCATTAGTGCAATAATAAAACAATGATGCTCCAAACAACCTAAAAACACATTGCACCTGCTTTGCCGATCTGCACGGCCAGCTTGGTCAGTTTTCCCTGCAGAACGGATTTCTCCTTCTTGGAGACATTGGCTTTCTTCTTCTCTTTGTCATCGGCCTCTCCACCCTCTGCACTCTTCAAGGGCTGCATCTCCATTGCTGCAGCACCGTCCTGCTTCTTCACTGTAATGATCGCGGGAAACACATGTGGGTTATGGGCGTCTGACCTTTGCTCACTTCTACAGCTAAAGCTGGACCTTGACTGTACTGGCCATGTAGTCATTGTGAGAGATTCACAGAAGAAAAGAACCATGGTTTAAACTCTGCTGTTGGCTTGTTTTATGTTTGTTTGTGTATTAATACTAACTTAGACATGTTGGTGACTAAATGCGATGTATGAATGACCATTCTGAGCTACTAGCCACCACTTTTTCAGTATTTCATAAGATCTTCAGGCAATACGTTATCACCAAGCTACAAAATGAATATGTTATTTTGTATATCTACATTGATCTGTCTCGAAGGGAACACAAGCTGGTGAATGAATTTCACATTTATCCAGGAACTCAATTAGAGGTCAATCATGGTATCATTACATGACTGAGACACGTCTGCTCTACTGAAAAAACGTTTCATGGGATCTGATGACAGACACTTCGTATCAAGTTCATATGGGACAAAGGATCCTGAAGTCCCTTTATTTAAAGGGATAGGTCACCCAAAAATAAAGCTCTGCCATCAGTCACCCTCATTTTGCCTCAAGTAGAAATCTTAAATAGATTTCCTGATTATTCTTTTCCACACAATTACAATGAATGGGAATTTCATGTAAAAAAAAAAAAACAAAAAAAACATACGTATACAAGCTTCATAAAAGTATCATAACTGTGGTCCATTTGACTTGTACGCTACTGTATATTCCAAGTTTTCTGAACAGCAGAATGAAATTTGGTCCTTTTCAGTGAGTCACTGAGTTGACTGTAAAGAAAAATAGCTATAGCTACTTCTTTCATTAACTCCTTCAAATGCACCGAGGAGATCTAGGAAGGATGTCAAGATTTTTAGTGTAGAATGCCTTAAAAATGGCATGATATGGAAATTGGGACCAACTTTTCTTGCTAATTTTGACGTACATGCTAGTGAAATGGCTGTTGAACAGGAAACAAAACCAAAAAATGTAGGCCAAGACTTAATTAATTATATCATAGAACGTAGGTGCTGCAAATTAGATGAATGATTCCCTGTAACTGAATGGAAAAGAGAAGCTTGTTTTTACTTTTGGATGAACTATTCTTTTATTACAAAATACAAACTGCTTGACGTTTCTTGTGGATTTTTTGCCACATTTAAAAGATGTTCAGTGCACCCCCAGTTATATGAACCAGTGATAGCTCCACATTTAATTATACCTTTGTTACGGTAAACAGAAGTTCTGTTTAATATCTACTGTCTTAATCCATTTATACTGCAAATGGAGCTCACAATCAAAGTTACTCAAACATAAAGTTTATTCAAACTGTTTTTCATGTTGGGAATATCCACACATGGACTAATTATAAAATGTAAAACCTTTTGCATACATGCAACTCTGGAGACCTAAAAATGATCAGAAACTAGCTTTAACCAGACTGTATCATGAGAATGAACTTAAGAGCAAATTTACTGAAAAATGCAAATTATTTAATAATAAAAGTAAAGTCAGTTGCAAAAAATGAATCATTTACTGGCTGCATACATCAATTAAACACATTGCTCTTGTCATTTTATTTTCACCATTATTTGATATATACAGACACCTCTAAATAACCAAAGAGCAAAAACAGCTAAGCTACAGATTACTAAAAAATCCTTTAAGAATTCAAATGGTCCGAGATTTCGACACAGACAGAAAGTGTGAGGTTATCGAGAGACCCTGACGCACACATGAGAAGCAGCACAAACAGACAAGCTGACATCTGAACCCGCCAAAGGAAAGGAGGAATAAAATAATGGTGAGCGCTCAAACCAGCGGTAAAGTGAAAGCAGGTTACCTTTGGTCTGGTTGTTCTCCATATTTCCATCCTGCATTTTACCTAAGATGAAGGCATCCGCAGACACAGGACAAAAATAACAGAAAGCAGACGATAAAACATTCATCACATGGACATTACAGTGAAATCAAATGAAAAAGGAAGACAGAGAATGAGTAATTTATCAACATCATTGTGAGTCACATACATGAGTTGTTTCATAATGAAACTTCTGAGATGCGTTATGGCTTTGGTCCAATCAAATTGATCAGTCACATAAAATATCAGCTGAGTTTATTTACTCTGTTAAGGTGTAAATGTTATGTTACAAATCATTACTTTCTTGAATACATGTATTTGATATTGAAGTATATGCAGTATGTGTTTGTTCAAACAAAAGTAGTTCAGCTGTGTGTTCTCATGTTGTTTTTTTGACAGAAATGCCATGGAATATCTAATATATGTAGAATCCACACAACATTTTAAACACTTGGTAGTCATTTCTAGGTGTGTCACTATGATTTGTCATAGTGGAAGAACTATGTAGTAATCATTCAGATATTCCATGGAGGAGAAATGGAGGAGAAACACTCAACACAATGAGGACTAGAGGACCAGCACAAGTCTACTGGACATGCAGGAGAAAGAGCCATGCGACACCACAGGAGCAGAGAACAGAGCCAACTCACCACAAGAACAAGAGCAACCAAACACGCAAAACCAATCAATCAATCAATCAATCAATCAATCAATCAATCAATCAATCTATCTATCTATCTATCTATCTATCTATCTATCTATCTATCTATCTATCTATCTATCTATCTATCATTATTTTTTAATTTTTCGATGGTTTGTTAATTTGAAATTGAAATATTTTGTAACAATGCAAAAGTCTTTGTTGCCAAGACTTGATCAATTTAATTAATCCTTGCAGAGTTAAAGTATTTGTTAAAAAAATACTGACTCCAAACTTTTGAACAGTAGTATATGCATGCTACAATTTAACAAATGAAAAACTAATCATGTTGTAACATCGCAAATTTCAATTATATTTCACATCAAACCATATTACAATACACACTTGTGTTATAAATGGTTTTCCAACATATTAAAAACACTACACAATAAGTCAAAATCTCCTATTTGAAACTCAAATGACTGAAATTTAAAATTAGTTGAGGTGCAGTACTTCTTTGAATAAATGCATAAGTCTCTCGACTACTCTGGTAATTGTCAAACAGCAATTTCAACCAATGGAACAATCTGCTGTTGGCATATGTATAAAATAACAAAAGGGAAAAGGGTAGAAGAGAGAGGAGAACAGAAAAGGAGTGAGAGATTAGAGGTGACATGCACTGAGAGGAACGCACAGTCAGCAGGAGAGGAAGATCAAGACAACTGGAGGAGGAGGAGGAGAGACGGAGCCAGTGAGGGACGGACAGCGGAGGGCTGCTCAACCTACCATTGACTAGGCTGGTATTACCAGGGGCATTTGCGCTTGCCGCACCATCGGTAGCTATAGTTGCGATGGGGTGTGAGGAGGGATGGGAGCAGTCTAGCCATAATAATGAACAAAAGTAGCATGGTTAAAAGCGTCGATACCACGATTAGTATCTCTCAATATACTGCTGTCAGCTGAAAGGCGACGTTAAAAGAATGACACCGATGGAAAAAACACTGAAACATAAGACAGGTTACACATAATATGGTAGACAAAACAAAGTCGAGACACAAAAGGACACAATGATCAATGGTACAAATAGCTGGCAGATACCCGTCATTTGAGAGAAAATTTCCAATTGCTATGTTACTTGCTACCAAGTAAGTAAATGATTCAACAGGTGATTCAAAAAATAAAACAACCAAATAAACACATGCTTCCAAATCAAATCCAAGTGCTTCAATCACAACACTCTACAAGCTGTAGGGTATCAGACCCCCAGGCTACAAAACCGCAATCAATCTATCCAGTCTTAGGTGGGGTTACATCACAACCTCCTAATCATCATCTGTGCGGGATCATGGATGAAATGCATTTCTGTAAATACTTAAAAAGAGCGTCTTTTTAAGTGAAAGATCGCGGTTACTAAAGCGGGGCTCGGGAGGGCAGAGCGGGTTTAGTGGGGTAATAAATGAGCATTATTGCAGATATCCCT
This sequence comes from Cyprinus carpio, assembly GCF_018340385.1. NCBI lineage: Eukaryota > Metazoa > Chordata > Actinopteri > Cypriniformes > Cyprinidae > Cyprinus > Cyprinus carpio. Next base: position 1,578,160 of record NC_056607.1, on the reverse strand, counting down.
GGGTACAGAGATTCATACTCTACCTGCCAGGTGATGGCCATCCTCCAGAGCCTGACCTGTGGCGGTTTGCAGAATAACACACACATAAGGCCTTATGCTGACAAACGGTGTGGGCAGCACATGCTACCCAACCAGAAACAGCACATTTTCAAGTGTCAGTCTGAAGCAGCCACTGGGAAAATGACAGTATACATGCTACCCCAAAGAAGACTATAACTGGGACAAAATGAGCTGCTGTTTTTTTTTTTCCAATGAAACTTGTCTCTGCTGCACAATACTCATCGCCACTTGGGTGTTTAGCAGGGTGCTGCTAGGGTTTTCTTTAGTCCAATCGAAATGGCACACACTCCTCAATTTGAGGTATCAAACCTGTGGGATGAGCTATGCACCATTTTAATTCTTAAAAAAAAAAATTGATAAGCAACAGTAAATACATTTACTTTTCACTTGAAATGTTCTGACAACACAGGGAGAGTTTCATCAATTACGTATATAAAATTTCCTTCTTTTAGAATCATACTGTTTTAAGATTAGCATACTAATAAACTTGAGATTCCTTTCAGTCGGTCACGTCGGTGACCGACGAATTGGGATCTCGCTTTAAGAGACCAATCTACTTCGTGTAAACTAAACAAGCGGCATTCGATTATTGAATCCAGCTGCAGCTGATCACAGCGTAAGCATAAAAAGGCAGCAGGTGCAACGCATACCAGCTTTTCACTTCGAAGCCGAGCAATCACACCTTTCTGCTCCAGACTACTCTATTGAGAGAAGAAGACTTAACAAGCATGTTGAGGTGCTATTTGAGAGCTCTTCGTGTTGGCAGTATGGCGCTTCAGCGGTGGTGGTTTCCCGTGTCGAGTGGGTTGTCAGGCTGCACAACCTCGACTATTGGCTTATACTAGCACAGTCTCGAGATCAGTTGTGCGAGCACAGGGACCTGGTGCTCTGGCACCTCAGCCTGTTGGGTCTTCGGGTAAACTGGGAAAAGAGCAAACTCTCCCCGATGCAGAGGATCTCTTTTCTCGGTATGGAGTTGGATTCGGTCAAACAGACAGCACGCCTCACAGAGGAACGTGCGCGGTCGGTGCTGACCTGCTTGAATTTTTTCAAGGACAGGAGTGCGGTCCCACTGAAACTATTTCAGAGGCTCCTGGGGCATATGGCAGCTGCAGCGGCACTTACACCGCTAGGGATATTGCATATGAGACCGCTTCAGCACTGGCTTCATGGCCGAGTCCCAAGGTGGGCGTGGCAGCGCGGCACTCACCGGGTCCAAGTTACACCAGCCTGTTGCCAAACCTTCACCCCGTGGTAAGATCTTATGTTTCTAGGCAGGAGTGCCCCAAGAACAGGTCTCCAGCTTTGCCCTGGTTTACACGGATGCCTCTCCACCACCGGCTGGGCGGCCACATACACAGTGTCGGGGGTTTGGACGGGCCCCCATCTGCATTGGCATATCAGTTGCCTAGAGTTGTTAGCAGCCAGCCTTGTCTTGAACCGTCTGAAATGGCGATTATGAGGCAAGCACGTGCCGGTCCGAATGGACAACACAGCCACTGTTGCGTACATCAACCCTCAAGGCCGATGAGCTGTCTCGAGCTATGCTCCCTGTAGATTCTTGGTACTCCATCCCCAGATGGTCCAGCTTATTTGAAGATGTTTCGTTTTCGCTCAGGTACACCTGTTTGCCTCTCCAGAAACCTCTCACAGCCAGTTGTTCTAATCCCTGACCAAGGGAACACTTGGCACAGACGCACTGGCACACAGCTGGCCGTGGGGCCTTCGCAAGTATGTGTTTCCCCCAGTGAGCCTTCTCGCAGAAAGGCTGCGCAAGGTCAGGACAAGGAGCAGGTCCTACTTGTGGCGCCGTATTAGCCCACTCAGACCTGGTTCCCCGGACTAATGCTCCTCTGAGGAAGGATCTACTGACTCAGAGATGGGGCACCCTGTGGCACCCGCATCCAGACCGCTGGAAACTTCATGTCTGGTCCCTTGACGGGATGCAGAGGTTCTTGGTGACCTACAGTAAGAGGTAGTGGACACCATCACTTTGTCGAGAGCACTGTCTACGAGCCTTTGCAGTCAGTCGAACTAAAGTTTCTTTCATTGAAAACTCTGCTCCTGCTTGCACTGGCCTCCATCAAGAGGGTAGGGTACCTGCACACATTTTTGGTCGACGATTCGTGCCTAGAGTTTGGGCCGGCTGACTCCCAGTAATCCTGAGGCCCTAGCCCGTCTATGTGCCCAAGGTTCCCACTACTCCCTTCAGGGATCAGGTGGTGAGCCTGCAAGTGCTGCCCCCAGAGGAGGCAGACCCAGCCCTAGCTTTGCTCTGTCCCGTCCAGGCATTGAGATGCTACGTTGTCCGGACACAAAGCTTTAGGACCTCAGACCAGCTCTTTTTCTGTTACGGAGGCTGGCAGGCAGAAGATGAATCCTTGAGAACCGGTAGAAGACTTAATTCCATATGTGAGACCTAAGTGGATCCCATAAGTGTAAAGTCCATGGTATAGCCTCATAACCCGTGTTTCCCTTGCAGACTTCTGTCATTTCCAAGAGGGTTACAATCACCTCCAATTTTCCATAAGCACTTAAACGGATGTTCATATGTGTACTTGCTTCCGAAACCTCCTTCAGAAAGGATGAGGCTTCTGTAGCGTCCCTGTTCCAAGTGGAACGGGTAAATTTTTTCAATGTTATCCAGTCTCACTGAGTGGGCAGTGCTACGACAATGATGAATGGTCTTCTTGTTGTGAGCCCCAGGCTATACCAAAAAGAGGTGCAGGTGGCTCTCACAGGGCACTGGAAGGGGCAGCATCCATGGCGCTTTGGTAGGGAATCCCAATTCGTTGGTCACCATCGTGACGTCGAGAGTGACCGACTGAAAGGGAATGTCTCGGTTACATATGTAACCCTCATTCCCTGAAGGAGGAAACGGAGAAGTCACATCCCGTTTCCACGGCTGCTGTACCACCACTGAGTGGCCAGGTCACCAACTCGGCTGCGTTGCACCTGCTCCCTTTTTATGCTCATGCTGTGATCAGCTGCAGCTGGATGCAATAATCACATGCCAATGTGCATTGGTTCATTTAGTTTACACTCGAAGTAGATTGGTCTCTCGAAGCGAGATCCCAATTTGGCGGTCAACGACGATGTCTCTGTTCCCTCCTTCAGGGAACAAGGGTTACATACGTAACTGAGACGATGCATATGATGCATATTTGTCTCAGTTTAACTTAGTAACTTACTAATATACTGAATCTGTGATATAACTACGCAATAACCAGACATATTTATAAACAATAAATCCAATTATTTTCAGTTTTATACATTTTAACTAATTAAATATTGCTTGTTCCACAGCTTGCCATATTTTAACCATGTTACTTGTTAACTGAATAAATTTCGTTTTTACAATGAACACATTTATGTCAATTCTAATAAATTTGAATAAGTGTATTTTTTTAAGTGAATAAGTGAATTTTTTTTATATGATTTTATGATTTAAATAAAAGCATATAGATGCAAAAAGTTGATAATAAACTATGGCACGATTTTTGGGAGTACAGAAAACTGAGTAATCCAAATAGATGTAAATAAAATTTAAGCCTAAATATTTTTTATACAATAATAGCTGCTTATCAGTTGACAGGAATTACATGTACAGAAATGTCCTGGGCAGAGGTTTTGCCAAGCTAAGCTTTAGTTACGCACCTTTCTTCTCTTTTTTCTCTTCCTCCTCTCCTCCAGCACCGAGCAAAGTGAAGATGATCCCAGTCTGAGAGTTCACTCCGACAGCCATGACCAGCATTCGACCCGAGCCCTCCATCACATGGGTGCCTGGAGATTCATTTAACCGAGCAGTAAGTCATGGAGAAACTGTAAATAATAGCAGGCCACTCTGACCTCAGCACAAATGACACAGTGTGTCCAAGAAGCAAACACAGAGGACTAGTTCACTTTTGTCCTTTGTGAAAAAAAAAATTGTTGTAGAATCAAAGTACATAAAAAAAAAAAAAAAAAAAAAAACACTTAAAACACTGCATAAAAATAAATGCAGTTGGCAATGAATAGCCTATGGGCCAGATTTACTAAACATGGCAAATTAGCACGAGAGCCTTATTGGCATTGAAATTTCTGCGGGTGATTTACTGACAACATGCAAATCAAAGAATATGTGTGATGTATTCTGATTTCGTGGCATGTTTGAGGCTGCCAAGTTTCAGCTGTAGAAGCATGCAACATCTGGTAAGTTAGGCTTGCTCGCTCTCATTGGCTATAGCGGGTATCACGTCGGAGGCAACCAGATCAAAAGAGTTTTGGGATGCTTCGTCTTAGCAGTTAAATAATCGTAATGACACCACACAATAGAGGATTTCTTGGGGGTTGCAAATCAGCCTTAAAATCCTCTGGTGTGTGGTCAGCTTTACATATCGACCAACACAATATACCAAGCACAGCGCAAATTACCGTAGTTGCAAATAAGCAGAGCCGATGCTCATCAGGTGCGGGTGATCTACTTATGACGCAGGCACATAAGTAAATCACCCACAATAGTTTAAGATGTGCTTTTTTGGGGCATTAAATAATGGTGCAAATGCAAGTAATTTGACGAGCGCAAATGTTAGTAAATCGCGTTGTGTGATTAATTTGAATACTCTCCTCCAATAAATTTTGCGTCTGAAAGGGAAATTCCTACAAATGCATATTCAATAAGGTCAGGCACAAAAATAACTGTGTTCATGCCTTTTCAGCGATAATTCTTCACTGCACTTCTTTAGTAAATCCTGACAGTACAATTTTAACGGCAAAAGACAGTTTGCGCTGGTGCAAGATGTTAGTAAATCTGACCCTATATTTTGGTGTCATTATATGTTTTTAATAGATACATTTAATAAACTATTCAATAATATTATCCTAGCATGAAGCTAGTTGCTAGTTCAAACACATGAATGACAGCATGTCCCAGGTTTTTTCGGTCCTACCTCAGAGGTCTTGACCATATTGACTATTAAACCAATAAAATCGATCAGAACGTCTTCATTCTGCAATAATCCACTGAATTGATATTTAATTCACTACAGTATATGTAGCCCTTTAATATGTATTATGTGCAGAAGTTCACAGCATTCAAATAAATACAGCAGTAGAGGGCATTCACCAGAGAGAAGCATGGGGTCTTTATCTGCAGCTTTGCGCACATGGTCAGATTCCCCTGTCAGAGAACTCTCGTCAATCTTCAGATCATTGCCTTGTATCAAGACCCCATCAGCTGGAAGCAGGTCACCTGAGCACAGAAATTCAGCATTAGTTCATGAAAATTCAAAAGGATTAGGGCTGTCAATTTAGAAGAATTAAATGCAAAACATTTAGCCTTGCACTCTGACCCATAACAAATACACTCCTCACCAAACCACACTTAATAAGAGCAACAGCGCAAAATGAATGAGGATACATCCAAACAGCACTGCTTAATGAAACAGCTGGATGGACGAGCGCAACAGAATCAAACACAACAGCATCTTAAAAGTACAGTACTCAAGGTGTGAAGTGCTGAAAAAAAAACAGCAATATGGGACACAACAGCCAAGATGTATGTCTAACATAGATGAAACATTAAAAAATGTATGCAGAAGGACTGACTGACTGCTACAGTAACTCAGTCACAGACTAATGATGATATCAATGACAAAACTAACAATAAATTATTTTTAGAGCCACTGTGTATATGGTCAGTGGTGTCACAATAATGTCTTTAAATGATCTTCATTTTTCTTTAATGTCTTTAAATCTCCAATTTATATGGGCAAAGTGATGAACTCTGGGACATATAAGCAGCTGTTAACAGGCTAACAGCTTTATGAGTGAACAACGGGATAAAAAAAAAAAAACTCTAGGAGTCTTAAAGTTATATATTGAGGAATTATTTCTCTATTAAAAAAACTGTAAATGTATTTTCTCTATTAGTGTAAGGGTTAGTATGCCCTAGTAAAAGGGGGGAAATGTGATCTTGTGCATGATATTCAAAGTGACCTAAAGCAAGCATACCTGAGACTTTCTTTAGCTTAACTTGTTAAATCTAATGGTCAAGGACAAAACAGGGACAAAACTGTTTCTGAACACAGCTAGCCACTCAGGAATGGAGCATATTTCAGAGTCTAATCTCCAAAGCTCTTCGTAGTTCCATTGTGTTCCTTCCAATAATCCCTTCAGTTTCTCCAAACAACAAGTCTGGATCAATATTGCTGTCTCCAAAGAATTCCAAAGTTGATCCTCTAAGATGGCACTTGTCAAGCATTTCACAACAGAATCTCTCTCCAATATTTCTGACTTTACAGCCCTGACTGAGTCAATATGAAAATGACAAGGCCTGCAGTATGTTGTGCTCAATAAGGCAACACTATATTGTAGGTGTTCCCCAGGGTTTAGTATTTGGCCCTTCTGTTGTTTTATATATCAAGAGAATGTCATTTCGTTCAGAGATAATTTTGCTTTCATTTTACATCTTTGCAAAGCAACATATCAACTCCCACACATATTCAAAAATAACGGTAAGCCTGGGACTGCAAACCATCACTGTACTAGTGAAGGAGATGGATCCCCTCTTTCAGCCTGCCAAACACTCTCACCCACAGGATCGCTTCCGTCACTGTCAACAGCTACATTATCTGCCTCCTACTTGTTCAGGAGATCCGAAATAACAACCGGAACCTCCCCGACACTGCAGAACCAGCACAGCCCTTTAGTTTGATAAAATCTCCGGAATAGAAAGTGTTGATCAGCTTGACCAACTCTCATAATCAAACTGTAATTAATGACACAGATCACTCTTGCTTCATCGCACAGCAATGATGTCCAGTCATGTGTAAAAGCTCTCTTGATAACACACCACTTAATTAGTGGAATTCAAATTACATATGGGTGAACCTTCAATTATGAATCCTGAAAAATGAACTTCTTAAAACTACATTTCATCTATGTTAATGCATATTATAGATTTAGACAAATGTCCATGGACTTTTTTTTATTTTTTATTAAGATTTAAGAATAATGTGTATATTGTAGATACTGCAACTGAAAAGTATTTTTTAGAATGTTTTTAACAATTTTTCATCACCTTTATGTCTTCAATAAATTATTTAAATGGTTTTGTAGTATGACATGAATTGTAGTATAAATATTTTATGTAATCTCTCAATTAATATGAGCTCATAAAAGCTGCATGAATGACAATTTAAAAAGATTGAGCTCAATACTATTTAAAATGGTTTTAGATGGAGTTTAGCATGTCACACCACACAAAAGGTTTTTTTTTTGTATTCTAGAAGACATAAACATTGAAGAATCACCCATGTATACTGTACTATATACTATATGAATTAACTACTTAAGTCATGACAGTACTTGGGATAGTTTTAACATGTTAATAAGATATGACAATGTTAATATAGTTGGTTGTTAATCTAGTTCATGCCGCTGCTGCATGAATAGGTGTACATAAACCATGTAGCAAATCTAACAAAAAGGTGGAGCTGGGGGAGATGGAGGATTTTGGAGGAACTCTGATGGTTTGCTGCAGGCCCAACTTTACACCTGGTATTAAGATGCATTTTTGTTGATCCGATCACAAGTGGACAACACCAAAAGTTGCTGCCCTCCGTATTGTTTTCTGTTGGCTCTTTTCACGTTTGTGTGTAAATTGCATGAGCTTATTTGCATACACCCACTTATAGACCCTTCCCTTAAAGAAATCAGGGAAGTGTTTGCATGTGGACAAAAGAGATGGATTGAAAGAGCAGATGTAAACGGAATGAGTTTGCCTTATATGCTTGTGATCTGATCAACCAAAACACATCTTAATACCACTGTAAACAGGGCCTTACATCCAATGCTAAACTAAAGTACATAAATGTAGAGCTAGCAATCTCACTGGCTGCAGAGTAAAATAAATAAATAAATAAAAATCAGGACACATACCATACTTGATTTGTGCAATATCGCCAACCAAAATATCTGCCACAGGAAGTTGGATGACCTGCCCTCCTCGCACCACTTGGAATTTCTGTTCCTGTTCGATGCGGCTCTGTAAACCCCTGAACTGTTTCTCCTTGCTCCAGTCGTTGAAGGCCGTGACCAGAACAACACAGACCACTGAGAGTAAGATAGCTGCCCCCTCGATCCAACCGGCCTCCGCTTCCCCTTCATCCTCCGCACCCGCATTCGCCGTCCCACAGGCTGCAGGAAGAGGAAGGCCAGATTTAAACATTCTGGTGGAAACAAATCCCATTAACCATAACAAACAGCTGTCAGAAGAAAGTGATACGATTCTGGTAGTCTATTAACATCAGCAAAGTAAATTTACAATTTTAAGTGTATAATTTCCAGACCAGAAGTATTGTTATAATGTGCACCTTGAAGCACTTTTAAAGTGAAAAATCCAGCAAGTGGTACCAAACATGCATTCAGTTTTATCCAAAAGAGGTGGAGGTGAATTGAAGACTTGCAACCCTTTCACCCATGCTGTTATAGTTTTTTTAATAATGATAATAATAATCATTTTTCTTCTCATATAACACTTTTGTTTTAAAGAGTTCCAGGCTCTAATTTGAACACTATTCATAGAAAGCATCACTTCTCATGTCATGTCTCTGCATATCTTTGCATTGTAATGTAAGATGGAGAGCTAAAGGAGCCATTTCTGATCAACAAAATCACAAACAGAGACAGACACATAAAAACACACTAAGAAAGACACATAAATTATTTTTCAAATAATAATAATAATAAAGTTTTGCTTAAACCATTTGGTTTATGAGGGCACAGGAAGTAAATATAATTGTTAATGATATTCCTGATAGATGATGAATCTGGTTAATGATATTTATTTTCATTAAACTGAAATGTAAAGGCCACTTTTTCATATTCACCCAAGTATTTTCACTTGGAGTGAATCACATGAGTGTGATTAAATATGGCACTTTATGCAGATTATTGCGCAAATGCAATGATTCATAATAACTGTGATTACTGCATATGCATTAAGTGCATATTATATAACACTAGAATGATGTTAGATAAACACTGACAAAGATTCTGACAAATCCCATATCTGAACTGGGTAACATACCTGTATTCATGGCTAAATAACTATAAACCACAGACTGATGAAGAAATGCATCTAGAAATCCATCTGTTTTATGATGTACACACATTCAGGTCATGTCTAATTCTTTCCAGTGATTTCCTGCTGGAGTGATGTAGTGTGAGGGTTGCAGTGACTCCGCTGGGAGTCTGTCTACAGCAGAGGCCAGTCCTGCTCCAGCTGTGCACGATAAAACAGCAGACGCATTCACTGCAAGCACAGGAACACCCTGATTGCTGGAAAGCATTAGTCCCCTTTCAGAGTGACACAGCTACTGCTTAATACAAAAGGACACACAAAATACCATCTGTTTGTGGAAAACTGCTAACATACACACTGTTCCCAACATCTGACATCTTGCACTTTTGTTTGGCTGGCTCTCTGATTCTTCAGCAACTCTGCTGTGAACTCTGTGAATTTTTCTTCTGCTGGCTCTAAATGATAGCATGCACCTCCTCCTGCCATTAGAAACGTCCCTACACTGGACTGATTTAGGAATACCGTAAAATAGTAAAAACAGTGGAGCTCATGATCTTAGTGTCCATAGACTCGTCTCAGCACATCTGTGATCCTCTCTACCGCCGCACTGTTAGTGATCATTAAAAGTCCAATGCAGGTGTATAATGCATATTAATGTGCAATTTGCATACTAATGTTTATGACAAAACCATGTGAGGAAAGCTACAAACTACTTAGAATGTAATCAAGCTACCCTTAATTAACTACATTAAGCTTCTTTAAGGGAACAATGTCATTATGAGCATAAAACACAGTAATATAATACATAATTTAAAGGGATACTCCACAGCAAAATGAAAATGTTGTCATTATTCACTTGCCCCCATGTCATTCCAAACCCTTGAAAGCTTCATTCTTCTTTGGAACACAATTTAAGATATTTTGGATGAAAACGTCGATGCGCTGTTTGCTTACAAACCAAAGCGTAAATACACGAAAAAAAAAAAAAACGTATCCTTGTGGCGCAGCTGATACAGAAGAGCGTACTGCTCAGATTTGTCAAAATGGCGCTACACTGATTTGGAGAGATACAGAGGAGAGGAATTGTTGAATAAAGTCCTTATTTTTGTTTTCTTCTTGTACAAAAAGTATTGTCGTCGCTTCATAACGTTACGGTTGAATCACTGATGACAGATGGAGTATTCTGATGATGCCGACTTTACTTTTCTGGAGCTTGACACTGTTATTTATTTGGCAGTCTATGGGACAGTCTAAAGCCTCCCTGTTTTCATCCAAAATATCTTAAATTGTGTTCCGAAGACGAACGGAGCTTTTACGATTTTTACGGTTTGGAACGACATGGGGGTGATTAAGTGATTAATGACAAAATTTTCATTCTGGGATGGAGTATCCCTTTAATTAGACCTTTCCTGGTGCATGAACGAGTCCAAAACATAAGCAACATTTCCCATAATCATCTGCAATACATAAAGAAGATCTAAAATCCAAACTGTAAATTAATTTTGAATCAGTTAATTTAAATAAGCCCAAAAAAAAAAAAAAAATCTGTAGAAGAGAGATGAGCATTTTTGTGAGTTTTTGATTTTTGGTGTGTGTTTTGTGGATAATTTGGATTTTGTAAAACTATTTATTTATTTAAATACTTTCTGATTAGGATTTCTGCTGTTGTTGTTTCTGCATTGAATTTTTATTATTATTATTATGAGCATATCCATTCTAAGTTTTATTATTTCTTTATTTTTAAAGATACATTCCTCTCCTAACTAACTTCTTTATAAATTAGGTCATTTCTGTTAGTTCTACTTAAAAGCTATAGGAATGACTAAATATAAATAAACACTGAAATAAATAAAGCAATACAATCGTTGATATAAATAAACAAATAAATGTAATAGAAAAATAAAAGACTGACGAGTGAAGATTGACGTCCTGTGACATGCCAAATTTAATTGAAAAAAAAGAAGCTCTTTCTAGGTTTTTCTTTTATGACTCTTATTTATTCTTTTTATGAGCTCATATTAATTGAGTGGAATGTTTGTTCTTTTAAAATTAATTTAGTTGTTCTTTTAAAATTAATTTAGTAGTTTTTTCTTTACATCAAATGAACTAGAGAAGATAAAAGTGAAAACTTTAAAACAAAAGGTGATCAGTTGCAGAATTTCTTATAAAATTATGTCACTTTAAATCCATAAATATCTTGAACTGGAAGAAGAAAATCAAAGGTTGAATGGTTTTGGGACTACAAGATGGGGTGTAATTCATCAGGTGAGCTATTGCTTTAAATCTGTCCCCGCCTTCTGATGAATATTGCTGTGCGTGGGTTTCAGATGTCTGTTTCTGGGCTGTGCAGTAAGGAATCTCCTGATGGCGGTGCAGGGACAGAGCTGTGTGGATCTCTTCACTGTGTGCAGGAGTGTGGAGCTGTCCGCGGTGCTGAGCTGCTGTTAGATAACAGCTCGTGACTCTGCAAGCTGCACACGCTCCTGAGACTTCACCAAACCACGCGCGCAGTTATGCCTTATTTGATCAGAATTCTGTCAGATTTAGACAAATGCATGTTTCTGACCTCTTTCTCATTTGGTAGGTTCAGCATAATGATGATCACCAAAGAAAATTATTATTTATTTATTTCTCTATTTATGAACTGCATGAAAAACTGCAGCATACAGGTTTGGACCAACCTGAGTGTTATGTGAATAAATGACGTTCACATGATGTATTTCAAGCTACAGATTCTTCTTGAGGTGTAATGTGCTGCTGCCAGCTCTTCGGCTGGAAAGTGAGATTTTGCCTGTATCGATCGGTACGGTGCCTGTGCTTATCTTCATGCGGGAGCTGCAGGCTGAAGATCTGTACGGGCATAATTCAATCTGAATGGCAGCGATGTCTGGACACACAGAGCAGCGGTGCAATTCATCTTCCTTAAGAGACACAGACAGCGCCATTCTCCATTAAAAGCAGAAGAAGTGTCACAAACCTCAGAGTCAATGGCAGGGTGGACGCCGGGGGAGCCCATGTTTGTGTGGACGCTCTTCTCTACTGCTGCACTTCTAGTGATCATTAAAAGTCCACTGCAAGTGTATCATGCATGCAATTTGCATATTAATGCTTATGATGAACCATGTGAGGGAAGCTACAAGCGTCTTAGAAAGTAATTAAGCACAGAATTTAGTTAACTACATTAAGTTTCTCGAGGGGACAATTTCATTATAAACATATAAAATGCTTTAATATAATTTGTCTTTTAAGCAGAACTTTCCTGGTTCATGAACTAGTCCAAAACAGCAACAGCATTTCATTAAGTGTTCTTATTCAGTAAATAAAGAAAACCTAAAATGCAAACTTCACTTACAAACAAACCCCATTGACAAGAATGAATTGTCTATTCCAGCACTATGGTATATATTAAAGGAAGGGTTGTTTCAGAGCATGTTCGATTATTCCTTCACAGTTCGTTCAACTGTGAAGACTCATGCAAGATTTTATATGACATGAAACACAAAAAATGAGCGCTTCCTTGTGATACTTGTTGGACAGACTAGGTCCTTACTGTAAAAGCTGCTTCACTTTGAAAACAGCTGAGCTATTGTCACATTAAAGAAAACTATTCTTCAGTTAGCTATTTGCTGTTTTCGGTGTGTTTCTTTCCTATCATCTTATGGCTGTGGTTTAGATTCAGTGTTGTTTAGCTTCATTAGTTCAGTGCACATATGCATATTATTATATTAAAGGAATAGTTCACCCAAAACAGAAAATGTGCTCACCCTCAGGTTTCTTCATCAGATTAGGAGAAATGTGTCATTCCATCACTTGCTCTGCAACAGATGGGTGCCATCAGAATGGAGGGGTTATTATGGATTATGGACTCTATGTATTTTAGTTAAAAACGTCTTAAAGCTGGATGTGTTTCATCTTTTGTCTTCTCCAGATGTTAACTGATGGACTGGAGTGCTGTGGATTATTGTGATGTTTTTATCAGCTGTTTGGACTCTCATTCTGACGGCACCCATTCACTGCAGAGACAATGATGCATTGAAAATTTCTCCAAATCTGAAGAAGAAACAAACTCATCTTGCATGGCCTGAGGGTGAGCACATTTTCAGCAACTTTGCATTTTTGAATGAACTATTCTTATAGGTTTGATGATATTATGCCAGATTCACATAATCATATTATCTGATCACAACATCAGCTAAAAAAGTGTTCACCCCCTTTGTAGTTAGTTTGGCTTTGTTAGTAACGCATTGCAGCTTTGTTTTCAACATGAAGATGATCTGCTCTCTGAAAATGAAGAGTATGTGTTCCAGGAGTTTCAAGATCTCATGAGCTATTCTTTGCTCACATCTAGACTGCACTGGAATAAAAGATCATTTTCCATTCCTGGAGTAACTGAATCCTAGCGCATTATCATGATTGATAATACTTGTTCATCATTCTGTGAGTTTCTTTATGCTGCTTTAATGCTTTTGTGTTCATTGCACATTTTATGGCCCGGTGGCTTGATGTATGGTCTTCACCTAAAGGTAATTCTTCCAGCGCACACTTCATTAACCCTACAGGCCTGGAAAGCGTTCTTTCACTGGATTCCCTCACTCTGAATGCACAGTCATGCTCGCTGACAAGAGCTGCTGACCACTGCTGATGGACATTGTGCGCTTCAACCGTCAGACGTCCAGTGAAGAAAACAGGTTTGGATATTACATATAACTTACATATTTTAAACACACAGTGACCTAAAATATTTTACTGTAAAAAGTGCTAACTTGCAACTGTTACCTCAAAGAGCTGTTTCTACCTTATTAAATATATAAAATTAGTTTTGTTGGTATAAAACAAAGTATTTAGATGATGGATTCAGTTAATTCAGATACTACCACTTTTAGATTACCATTTGTAGTGTATTTGGACACTTCACCCACATTTAAAAATGTCTGAAAGTCACTCCATTAATAGTGACGACAGATGCACAAACACACATTTCATCAAAACCTCAAACAAAAAAAGAAGTGTGTAGTGTTGAAAAGGATAAAAATGTCTGTGATTGATTGTGGTTATGGTTGAGAGTTGCTCTGATATTGTGGTAGTGTGTATTTCAGGTCACTCTGTCCCTAAACAGCAGCTTGTCAAAACTAAACTAACTGTGGTCGATAGCTTTACACGTCAGTCAGACTCTTTTCTGGAATAAGATGCCATGAGCACCAGATTTTGTGCCCAGAGGGAATGTTTGGAAAAAGTGACATCCATTAAAAACCACCTTGACATCAGTGGGTTAGAAGTCATTGTAAAAATGGCTCAGTCAGTGAAGTTAGACCTGAGTAAAGCCTGTGCAGTATTTGAGTTCAAACCCAAGCGATGTGGCTGAAGTGTCAACATACATTTTGGGGCAACTGTGAACATATACTGTAACATTAGTATTACATCAAACTCTGGCTGCAAACGAGCATACATGTACTTACAGTACAAAAGCAGCTGTTAAACTACTGGTTTATGTGAACTAACCTCAGCATTAAAGTGACATAATCTGTCCACAAATTTTGACTTTGATTTTTTTTGTGGAAAATAGAAGATATTTTTCTACATTTTTGGACCCCATTGATTCTCACTGCATGGTTAAAAAACACTGGGATGTTTTTCACTTTGAACAGAACAAATAAAGCCGTAACAAACACTGTGTAGCCTTTTATACATTTATAAATTAATAAGAAGTGCATATGTATATGTATGTATGTATGTATGTATGTATGTATATATATATATATATATATATATATATATATATATATATATATGTGGTGTGTGTGTGTGTGTGTGTGTGTGTGTGTGTGTGTGTGTGTGACCCTGGACCACAAAACCAGTCTTAATTCACTGGGGTATATTTTAGCAATAGCCAAAAAAACATTGTATGGGTCAAAATTATAGTTATTTTTTTCATGGCAAAAATCATTAGGATATTAAGTAAAGATCATGTTCCATGAAGATATTTTGTAAATTTCCTAGTGTATATATATATAAAAACTTAATTTTTGATTAGTAATATGCTTAGCTAAGAATTCATTTGTACAACTGTAAAGGTGATTTTCTCAATATTTAGATTTTTTTACACCCTCAGATTCCAGATTTTCAGTTGTAGTTGTATGTCGGCCAAATATTGTCTGATCCTAATAAACCATACATCAATGGAAAGATTATTTATTCAGCTTTCAGATGATGTATAAATCTCAGTTTCGAAAAATTTACACTTAATTTGGGTTCTTTGGTTTAGGGTTGTTTTTGTGTTGAAGGGTTGTATTTATTTATGCTAGTTATAGTTGACATTCTCCAGGCGGCTGATAAAAGGACAGTCCCAGAGAGATCAGCGCTGCAATCTCCAGGATAATGAGGGTCACATCTTGTAATGCTTCCCACACTAACTGTAAAAAAGTTTTTGGCTTCTTTGGAGGTATAAGATTTTGCCCGAAGACTTCTTTTCTTTTATCTAGATCTGTGGCAACTCCATCCAAACCTGTGGGGAAACAGCAGAGACAAACGTTACAAGTCAGCAGAAAACACAACACCAGCAACACAAGCGATCGTGTCACAGATCTTCAGCCCGTCTGATACCCCCGTGGCTCTCCGTGTGAATCAGGTCAAAAGGTCACTTGTAACCATGGCAACTGGGTATTTGAGCCCCTGCTGGTCAACACTGTAACTACAACCCTCTGATGGCAAAATGCAGTTTTCTCTTGCGATGGTCGTTTGAGTGTGGCACAATCAAATTCTCACAAGAAACACCTATATTTAGGAATGTAACCATTCACTCAACTCACAATTCGATTCGATTCAATTCATGATTTTGATTTCATGATTCGATTCACAATATTTTTTTTTTTTTTTTTTTTTTTTTTTTTACAAAATAGGGTTTAAGACAAATTATAAACTAAATGTGTCCTTTTATTATTGCTTGGAATAAATGCTGCACATTTCTTTGTGAAATTGAAATATAACACTATAATAATATACTAATATAGCACTTGTCTTGCATATCATTGCTCTTTTGTCGGTTTTGATTGCTTCTAATGTCCTCATTTGTAAGTTGCTTTGGATAAATGCATCTGCTAAATAACTAAATGTAAATAACAAAACTAAATTGAAATTTTAGACAAACAAACCCCAAATCAAATAAATAAGTAACAAGAAAATAAGGCTTTGTCTGTGCTCTTTCCATTTAAAATAAGAGTTAACCACTGCATTTTAATCAATGAAAGATGCTGCATACATGCAACATGAGCAGTTTTTCATCTAAATTGTTAAAATTTCAAAATTTGAAGCAAAAACAGACTTCAGTTTTGTGAAACTCTAAATAAAATATATCTGCATGAAACAGAAGCAGCAGACGAGCTGAACGAGATGCAGATTCACTCTCTGCCAGCAGGTGGAGCTTAAAGTGTTTCCTTGGTTACCGCTGTAAAGAAAGCAGCGCTGCGCTTATGAACTTTAATATGCATTATACAGAGGCAAGATAAAAAGAAAAAATACCATCTAAACCATCTAAACTAAAGACAGTAAGTTCCCTCAGATACATATTCATATAAACTCCTGCCCCTAATTGAATTGCGATTTGTTTAGCATCTCAACTGATTTGAATCGGCACATATTTGAAGCGATTTCCAACCGCCTCGCGGTTAATCATTACATCCCTACCTATATTGCTAAAACAGCAGACATACTTACTAAATAATGATATATAATAATAATATAATATAGTATGTTTATACAATATGCAATTGGCTCAAGAAATTGAAATGTCATAAACGTAAAGTGCATTTTATGATAATCATGTTGTTGTTAATAGCACATAAAATGTCACACATATTTTTAAAAAGACATCATAATAAACATCAAGGTCATTTGAAAAGTAAAATAAGATAAATAAAACACTAACTAACTAACTAACTAACTAACAAAAAAGCCTAAAAATGATTATATTGAACTAAAATATATTGGTATTGTATGGTATATAGTCTTTTATATGTTTAATATTAATATTAATATTAAATAAAAATTAAATAAATGTTTAGAAAAAGAAAGAGTAGACGTTAGGCTGTAACCAGTTTTTATATATATTTATTTTTATTTATTTAGTTAGTTAGTTTAGGTGTTTTTTTTTTTTTTTTTTTTTTTTTTTTTTTTTTAGGGAGTTGTTTAGGTATTTAATGTGGAACTGAGTGCTGATGACCAAGACCAGCAGCGTGAAGCCTGTGTATTTCAGGAGGCTCCAGCCGATCAGCTGCCATTGAGATGTGTGTGGATGCTAACGGATGGCTCTATTCTCTGGCTCCATGAGCGTCTCAGTCCCCAGCATCAGTTCAGAGATGTAACGTCTCTCTTCGCTGCGGCAGAAAAAGGCTTTACATCCAGTGCCCACGAATGGAAAATGAGCAATCCATCTCTCTGTGTAAGATTGGGCCCTTATGTCACCCACAGTCTCCAATTACCCAGCTGACTCACAGCGCAGGCTGATCTACACGCTTACATAAAGCCCTTCTGCATTAACACTCAGAGACGCACACTAGTCAGGGAGCTACCTCGACAACTAGTCAACTGATTTGAAGCAAGTCCTGTATAATTAGACTGCTTCCAGTTCTTCTAACTCTGACAATATGCAGTTCTTAATGCACTACACGACATTTACAATCTGAACAGATTTTTAAACACTAGGAATAATACACTAAATGACTGAGGATCACACACTACCAGACTTTAAAATCACTCCAATTATAACAAACTCAGGCAGAAATGTGCGCCTTGTTGCTAGAAGACACATGACAAATGTGTTCTAAAATGGGCTCAAGTTTGATCTCCTCTGACTGGATGGAATCAGATTCTGAAGATGAAAGCATGTAGTGCATTCCAGCCAAAATACATTTTTGTTTTACAGTTTTCACAAAAATATTAAGCAGCACAACTGTTATCATTGTAAAAAAATAAAATAAAAATAAAAATAATTATAATAATATATTGTGGCCACAAATTAACAATTTGTTCCTAAAGCTTATTGTTTATTTTTCTAATTTTAGTGAATTTGTGCCCACAGATTAAGAATTTGTTCCTTCATTTTATTAAATCATGGTCATGTAATAATTTGTTTTGTCTGATTATTATCAATAGTTGTTAACACTGATAATAATAAGAGATGTTTCTCAAGGAGCCATTTAGCATTTTAGAATTAGAACTGCAGTAATGTAATGAGGCTGAAGATTAAGTTCAATTTTAAATAAATTACATTTTACAGTATATTCACACAGAAACAGTTATTTTAAATTGTAAAAAAAAAATAATAATAATAATTTAAATAAATGCAGCCTTGATAATCGGAAGATGATTGGATGTCTTTCAAAAACATTAAGAAAATCTAACCACCCCCCAAACTAGGGATTTACACAATTAATATGTAAAGCCTAACTTACTGGCCGCTGCTGTGTAACATCAGAGTAATTACATGATAAATCTAATATAAAGTCTAACACTTTATTTACCAAAAACTGCTGTTAGTCCTGTTACACATTTGTACTTACACATACCATTCTGAGGGATGTTACATGTGTGTAGTTACACAAACATTACAGCTGTAGATATTATGCATCAGTGTGTTACACTGTGGTTACATACTGCGTACACATCTAGTTACTACTGTATGTAAGTACACAGGTTTTAGGGACACAATATAAAGTGGGAGCAAAAAGTTTATTGAATTTCATCATACATGTGTAGATCAGCATCAGCCACTGCAAAATATCAGTCAATCAAGTAAATAAAAAACAATAATAATAATAATAATAATAATTTAAACAAATAGATTAACAAAAGGGAAGTACTTCAACGCTTTATTATTATTATTATTATTATTATTATTATTATTATTATTATTATTATTATTATTATTATTATTATTATTATTATTTGTGTTTGTTTATTTTCTGATTTGCTGCTCAAGAAACATTTCTGATTATTAGAAGTTTTCAGCATTTTTGTGTAAACTGATATATTTTCCCAGGAATCTTTAATGAATATGTGACCCTGGAAGACAATTATTTATTTTATTTTATTTTTTTTCAAAAATCAAAGTTGAATAAATAATCTCTCCATCGATGTATGGTTTGTTAGGAGGACAATATTTGGCCAAAATACAACTATTTGAAAATCTGGAATCTGAGGGAGCAAAAAAAAAAAAAAAAGAAAAAATCTAAATATTGAGAAAATCATCTTTCAGGTTGTCCAAATGAAGTTCTTAGCAGTCCATATTACTAATCCAAAATTATTATTTACGGTATTTACGGTAGGACCTTTATAAAATATATTCATGGAACATGATCTTTACTTAATATCCTAATGATTTTTTGGCATAAAAGAAAATCTATAATTTTGATGATGATGTATTGTTGTCTATTGCTACAAATATACCTGTGCAAATATACTACGGCTGCTTTTGTGCTCCAGGATCTCATATAAAGTTTAAAAAGAACAGCATTTATTTGAAATAGAATATTTTGTAACATTATATCAACATTACTTTTGATCAATTTAATGCATCCTTGCTGAATTAAAAATATATTTTTTCTTAAAAAAATCTTACTGACTCCAGCATTTGCAGAGCAGCTTACTGGGAAAGAGCATCATATTGAAGAAAAAATATATAGTCAAAATAATTATATATATATAGATAGATAAATAGACAGATACAAATAACAAATAACTCAAACACTACCAGTGATGTGATTTTAAGTGACTGTGTTACGCTAAAAGAAGAGGATTGTCTATAAACACGTCTTCAGACCTCTGAATCCCACCCAGCTGTGTCCCACCCGCAAAATAATGTCAAAAATACACACTGCCATTTCTTCATGTGTATTTGACCTTGGGATTTTCTGCATAACTTTGAGGCGGTGGTGCCAGGCACTCCTGTGGTCGGAGGAAACACATCCTTCAGCTGACAGCAGAATTATCATCGAAGTCAACTCCGAGCTAAAGCAGCGAGAAATAAGATGGTGGCTGCTTCCATGGGAACAAGAACGCAGAGCGGCCCAGAGCAACCGAGAGACAGCGAGAGAAGGAAGCAGTGTGTGACACGAGGAGGCAAACAACGCACAGGTTGCAAATAGCACAGTGTGCTAAAAATAAACTCATTACACATTCCATCTTAATTGATTGTGTGTGTGTGTGGAGGGATCTCTGGAGCATCCGTCCCACCCGCCGTGAACACTAGCCCAGCTCCTGTGATCGCCGACCGCATGCATGTACTTCAGCGAAGCCGGGGTCAGAGCACGCCTGTCATCACGTGATCAGGCCATTAAAGCTTTATTAAAGGGGACAGGAAGACAGCATGGGGAGACATAAATATGTTAGTGTTTCGTGCGGTTTAGACTGCGAGTCATAAACACAGTCATTAGCAGGTGTCAGCAAACGGCTCAAACATGCTGCAGGGATAAAAACCACAGTCAAAAGACAATAAATCACTGCGTGTGCCACACAAATACAGATTCATAAAGGTGCACTTCAGCACCTGCTATTATTAGACTCTGAGGAAGCCTGGGAACGTAAAAGAGCACATGAGTCTGTTAGTCGTGGTCATTGTGTATGACCATATTTATAGCTTTCCTTGAAAACAAAAACAAACACTATACATACATACATACATATATATATATATACAGTACAGGTCAAAAGTTTGTAAACATTACTATTTTTAATGTTTTTGAAAGAAGTCTCTTCTGCTCATCAAGCCTGCATTTATTTGATCAAAAATACAGAAAAAACAGTAATATTGTGAAATATTATTACAATTTAAAATAATAGTTTTTAAATTTATTATACTTTAAATGATCATTTATTTCTGTGATGCAAAGCTGAATTTTTAGGATCATTATCACATGATCCTTTAGAAATCATTCTAATATGATGATTCATTATCAAAGTTGGAAACAGTTCTGCTGCTTAATATTTTTTCAGAACATGTGATACTTTTTTAGGATACTTTGATGAATAAAAAGCAAAAAATTTTTTTTAAATAAAATCAATACTTTTATTCAGCAAGGATGTGTTAAATTGATAAAAAGTGATAGTAAAGAAAATATATTATTAGAATATATTATATTATTATAATTTTTTTTTTATTTTGAATAAATGCAGTTCTTTTTAACCTTTTATTCAACACTCATAATAAATCAGAATATTAGAATGATTTCTAAATGATCATGTGATAGACTGGATGTTACATGTGACACTGAAGGCTGGAGTAATGATGCTGAAAATTCAGCTTTGCATCACAGGAATAAATTATTTTTTTAAAGTATATTCAAAAAGAAAACTATTATTTTAAGTTGTAATAATATTTCACAATATTACTGTTTTTTTCTGTATTTTGATCAAATAAATGCAGGCTTGATGAGCAGAAGAGACTTCTTTCAAAAACATTAAAAATAGTAATGTTTCCAAACTTTTGACCTGTACTGTATATATATATATATATAATTATTATTATTATTATATTGATATCACAAGAGCAGTGCATGTACAACTGAAGAGCACACTTGCAAATCTCATTTAAACAATTGCTTATTCTGCATATCACCGAGCATCTAAAGCTGCATCAGAAAAATCGTTAAAAATGAGTGCATTAAACTGTACTGAGTGTGCACTCATAATGGACTTCAGATCTTGAAAGTATATGAAAAAACTGTACTCACAAATAAATATAGTATTAAATAAATAAAATGACACTCAAGTGTACTTAAAGACAGATACTTTTATTTTTTTTAGAGGAAGTAATTATAAATTCACATATATCATTGTATTTAAGTCCTGCTAAAGTGGGTCAACTAACTCCATTTACTTTTAAATAACTCATACATAACACATTTTCATTTCATTGTCAATTAAGTGTCTGAAAACATTAGGTTCAGTTCACTCGAATATACTGTAATAAGTATTCTATTTTGAAGTATGCTAAAGTGTACTTGTTTTTCACAAGGGAGGGGAAGATGTTCACCAAAAGCACATCTGACTTCAGACGGGAAAGTAGCGCACAGGTCCATACTACTCACTGTATATTTACTGCACGCTTATATCTGAAACAACAGATGAATGAACGCTGGCAGAGTTTCACAATGACCTACGACCATTTTATTAGCTCTAAACCTAAAGAAGGTGCATTTTAAAGCACACTGCATAATTAAAGGAGTTTATGAAACAATGGAATCAGCATTAAGATAAAGAGAGAACGAGGGAGTGAAGAATGAAGGAGTGAAGCTGACCTCATTACTCACTGAACAAGTGTGAATCGACGCGCTCCGGGGACTCATGACACCACTGAATATCATTTTAATTAGGGTGTAAAACCAGGACACATTCACACTCGTCGTGCAGCGCCGTATATTTGGGACAAATATAGACGGAGAGCAGGGAATAAGTGTGCTTTAAAATGATTGATTTCTGCACTTTGTGTGAACGTTAGCTCGATCTTCTCTGTGCTATTTATACAGCCGCAGCTCAAACCGTGCTGGAATCCGTTTTCACCGGAGATATTTGCATATGCTTATGCACTTGATATGATATTCAAAAATTACCCTTTTAAAAGAGAGAGGGAGCGAGAGGACCTACACTATTGCATATTTTAATGCCTAGCTTTTCCACTGGTGGATAAAAATAGATCACCATGGAAACCCTACACATAAAGCACTGTGGGTATTGACTGGGCACTGCAGCACATGCAGATGATAATACACGAGAACACCTGCATTGATGCACATCTGTGTGTCACTGCTCAGTCAGTACAGTCTCCCAATGACTAAATGCCGTATTTAATTGTATGTGAATCAAAAGGAAGCTTGGAGCAATAGACAGGTGGTCCTCTGTACCAAAACACGTATCCTAAATGAATAACAGAATAACAGACTCATATGGACAGAGCTGCATCCCACACTGGATTGCCGTATCGTTAGTGACAAATTAACTGACACTGACATCAATTCAGCTGCCAAAATGCAAAGATTAGTAGTCGGTTATGCTTTATTTTAGTGTGTAATTATACATTTAGGTACTGAGTAATATTAATTAACTGCATGTACTTACTATATGGTTAGGGTTTGGTTTGCATGTAATTATGCATAATTAATTGTTATTATAATAGTAAGTACATGTTATGTAAATAAAGTGTCCCATCAAACTGTGCTTGTATACAGTATCTCTCAAATCAAGAAGTGAACTTACTGACAACAAACTGGGAAGATGGCTTGTGTCAGTGAAATGAATTGGCCATCGCTGGTAATTATTTTATAGCGATGACATACTGCATTATCAACCGAGTGAGTGTTTTCCTCCGTCTATCACCACATGCCCACTCGCATGTGCTGATAAATAAATACTTCTACTTAAACTTCAGCAGAATGCATCACACACTTGATCTGTCCTGGGGTTTCCTGGTCTCTGCATGACATTAGAGATGCAATAGTTGTTTGCTTGCAGTGTTTTGTTCAGAACTAGTTTCTATGGCATTTTGCTGAACTGTAATAGCCTATAGTTCACTGCTGAGTCACATTCTGTGACAACTTACTAATAAAATAATAGAGAAAGCGCTGTGACTAGACAAGTAGACTTAAAGAACAACCAGTCCAGTACAGGATTTGTTCATCTGGCAGCACAATATAACTGTGTGGACTTTAGTGGGTGTATATTGGTTATTTTCCCACCAGGTCAAGGATCTTTCTTAAAATGCTCTAAACAGAAATATATCCTGGCCTTCAGGCTTGAAGCACCACCCACTGCATCCCCCTTCTAAACAAGTAATAGTTGCACGCTAAATGAATTTTCTGGCTCAACACTCTTTAAATTTGCATGAACTGATGACTGAGCTTTATCAAGCATGACCAACATTGTTTCTCAGCCGAGCAGTCTTTTCTGTTTTAATTGATTTGGGACTCATATACACTGTATCACACAAGCTCATCACTGACCGAACATGTCTGTTGAGGGTTTCTTTGAAACCTTTTGGCTACACGGTCAGAATGGTGTTACATTGCAGCAACTGTTTAAAATCGCATAATATAATATAATATAATACTTGTGTGTCATATTTTCTATCAATATTTGTCTCAACATTATTATGTACTGTAGTACAGTGAAT
Organism: Cyprinus carpio; assembly: GCF_018340385.1. Taxonomy (NCBI): domain Eukaryota; kingdom Metazoa; phylum Chordata; class Actinopteri; order Cypriniformes; family Cyprinidae; genus Cyprinus; species Cyprinus carpio. The sequence continues at coordinate 1,553,879 of NC_056607.1, read as the reverse complement.
AGACTGAATACAGTCTGCTGCATGCTCTGACAAAAAATCTGAATATAGCACAGCCTTTCACATCTTATACAGCTAAATAAACACTCATTAAGAAATAGGCACAATGTAGTGTTAATATTTAGGAGTTTTCGATATTATTTGTCTGTGAACTGAAAGAATAATGTCCAGTAAACTGCCAGTACCTTTCCGTTTTTGATTAATGTTTGTTTTTTTTCTTACAGTATTTTATATAGGTGATAGAATAGGGAATCATGTGATTCATGCACAGTAATATTTCATATGCACTAGCATTATGCCTCTGTCCTTATTCGATGTTGCTTTAATGGTATCAAGGTGACTTACAAGCGAGAAGGGTTTGAGCTGACACGCTGATTTACAAAAGTACATAAATTTAGCTTGCCTGTGGAGGTGGACGGAGAGATTTCAGCGTGGGACTTCGTTATGAATCTCCAACATCTGTCATGATGCTGTGGTTAACATGGCCGCTTGCTGTTTGAGGGCAGCTTAATTAGACATTGTGCTGTGCAGTCGTGTTTTTGACAAGGGCTTTTCCTGTTCAGACTGGAGGCCTGTGGATGTAAGGAGATGTCTGTTCTTTATATCCTGAAGAACAGGCTTACGGATCTTAAAAACCCACGCTCACATGCTTCCTGTGCGGCTTAATGATAGCGCGGCAGCGGCACAGTGTGTGTGTGTGTGTGTGTGTGTGTGTGTGTGTGTGTGTGTGTGTGTGTGTGTGTGTGTGTGTGTGTGTGTGTGTGTGTGTGTGTGTGAGTGAGTGTGTGTGTGTGTGTTTGGTGACCATCCTCTCTCTCTGTCTCTCGGCTGGGATGTCAGTGTCAGGTTTCTGATGCCGGCTCAGATGAATCTCCAACACAAAGCTTCCCATAAACATGCACAGGAGCCCCGAACTCATGAAATACATATGAGAAATCAGCCTATAGAAAAGCACTTTCCAAAACTTTCCCTGGGCTTTGTAATCCCTAGTGAAAAAATAAACATACTAAAATGTATTTGAAATAAATGTATTTCATGCTACAAACACATTTACATATTTATGCACTTAATAAAAATACCCTGCAATTGTACTTTTAGTTTACCAAACTGTTAAACTTAAAGTCTGCTAAACTGGAACAACTAATTTTGTGCTTAATGCACTTTAACTGTGTGGAAATAGTGCTAAAGTCCAACTAAAGATATACTGAAGTATTTTTGATTGTGCTAAAGTGGAGCTATTGCAAGCATACTTTAGGTACACCTTAAACAGCTTGCATTTAAATACCGATATTATTCAGAGATCATACAATCCTCATCAATAGTGACATTAAAACACATTTTAGGATTAATATTAAGATATTGTGCATTGTGCAAGTTTTTTTTTTTACTAGGGGTAGCATATTATTGTTGTCAGTGCTGTCAGCTGAAGCATTTGGTTGGGTAAACCTAACTCATGAACAAAGGAACTCTTTGTGTGTGTGTGTGTGTGTGTGTGTGTGTGTGTGTGTGTGTGTGTGTGTGTGTGTGTGTGTGTGTGTGTGTGTGTGTGTGTGTGTGTGTGTGTGTGTGTGTGTGTGTGTGTGTGTGTATAGCTTGATTTTCAGTATGTCAGTATTGATGTCAGTAGAAATTGTACTGATGGTTAGAACATCTCATGATCGTATCTATAAAACCATATCTATAGTGAAGCCACTGCATTACATAATGGATTTCTCTTTTCCTATTTATGTTCCACATATCTGACGTTACATAACTGGATATTGCACATGCATCTGAATTAGAGTAGTTTTTCTATGACACTGAGGATACTGCGAGAGAAAGAGATTCCATGACATACTGTATATAAAATGTGTAGAAGTCAACACCAAACAGCACTGACCCATTTTAGTTTCATAATGTTTCCTCAAGTGAAAAAAGGACATTAAACTGGGGGGGGAAAAACCAAGGAACAAAGTGTCTATAATAGCGTCTAGAATATTTGCGCTTGTTTGGACATCATCTGCATTGAACAACAAATGGTAAGCTGAAAATCTAAATTAACTGGTTTTATTCAAATAAAAAAATATATTATTTAGCATCATTGAATGCAATTCCAATTATTTATACCAACAAAACACATTTTTGTGTGGTTTAAATCAGGTAAAAATATTTCTTTAAGGTAACTGCTGTAGGTTAGCACTCTGTGTGAGACACTACTGAGAGACAGAGCCTATTACATTGTGATGAACAGGGCAGCAACGTCATAAAAGTATGATTTCCAGTCATGGGAGATAAAATACAGTTTTATAAGGTCATGTCTAAAGTCAAAATGATTTTTTTTCTTGTTTTTTTCTCTTTATTCTCAGTTCTGGATGATTTCTTCAATTAGAAAGTAAATTGCATTAAATTTGATGTTGATAAAAAAAAGATTAACCTAAAAGTTAAATTTTTGGGTTGAAAAATGATTACTAATTTAATGAATTGATATTTATACCACACTTGATGTTGTACAGTAAAGCTCACCAGTCTGATATCTGACTATTACACTGAGCAAAAGATGTAACAAGACAAGCACAATCACACCAAGGTGACTCAGACTGTAACATTGTGTTTGTCATGACACAGTCAGTGATGCGCATATTAAACACTATGATGCTGTTTGTGAAAGAATCACTTTCTTCACCAGTTTCATCTGTATTTGTCCTGTTTTCAACTGAAATATCCCAAAGTCTGAGCTAAATTTAATTGTGTAAAATACTAGGACCTGTTACCAGATTATATATTAGTCTTTTGCTTGTCAAGAAATGTATTTTGTTTGAAAGAGGTTTAGATACTTTTTTCCTGGAAAATAAGAAAGAATTATGTCTGTCTAAGAAGGGTTATGACAATATAAATTAAGAATGTTTTATTTCATTTTTTTTTTGCATGTGTCAATGCGCTCACCCTGAAAACAATCCAGAACGCGCTCATCTACATCTCTCACTTTGCTGAAATGTGCCAGTTTCAATGTTGCGAAAGGGAACGGATGACACAGCATCAATGCCACAGGAGGCGCACACAGGTGCCAGAATAGATGTAGAGGTCAAGAGGGCGAGCAAGACAGTGACAAAATGAAAAAGCAACACATCAGCAAGCAACCTGGCTCTGGTTAACGGTGTTAGGCAAACATCAGACGTGACAGATGGGGAGGCCCCGGGTGTGATTCACTGACCGATCTGGAGAGTCAGCGCTTGCGTTTCACGAGTGGAAGCACACCCGCCCTTCACCAGAGTCACGAGAGCAGCCGACCCCTTCAAACACACATGACAAAAAACTGTGTGCTTGACCCTGAACACACCAACTGAGCACGGAGGTTTGTGTGTATTATTCAAGGATTCCTCGACCACGTCATAACTTTTTAGAAATTCTTATGTTTATTTAGATATTTTTAATCATCATAATTTAAGTGCTTTTGTGTGGCTGCAGTGCAAAGAGAAAAGCATTGCTGGGCACGGAAAGCAGCAGCTTTAAAGGGGTAATTCACTGCTGGCAAGATGGAGAAAACTTGGCTGTCTATGCATTTTTTTATAATACAAAAAATAAAAGGAATACAAAAATGCAATTTGTATTTTCACAATAAGATATGTATATAGACTACAGATTGGACTGACATAACTGGGGATATTTCAGTGCAGGTAACACGAAGAAAAAGTACAAATTATGGGATCAATTTTAACTATCAACTAGTGGCTTATTAGCATGCCTTTTATTAACGTATTAGCACATATCCTGCATTACAATATTCTACATCCTTAATCATACCCAACACCTAAACGTAACAACTACCTTCAATAAGCAGTTAATTATGACTATATTGGGGCAAAAGCCATAGTTAATGGTTTGTTAATATCAAGAATTGGACCTTAAAATAAAGTGTGACCCAAATTATTATACAGTTTACATATAAAATAGGCAATGTCACACTTTAAGACCAACTTTAAGTCAACTCCAACCAGCTGCATCAAACGATTGAACGCGTGAACAGTAATCCTAACACGGCTGGCACTCGCTGTATTTCAGCAAATGAGTTGCATTCATGAGACAGGCTAATAAGGTTTGCGATGTGTCCCCGGCGCTTTTCAGATCGCTCTTAAGCCCCTGATCATGTTACGTGCCTCACATACTTTTCTGTGCCAACATCACCGACTCTAACTACCCTCCAAGGTCATCCATTCAGGAGCATCTGTCTCTCAGAAGAGGAGAAATGTGGCCTGGTCTCTTATTTATAATCTGTCCTCTGAGGGAAGTGCTTTCTCCTTTTAAGAATGGCTGCTGGAATCAGGGCAGCACTACTGTCCTTAATAGAGGAGATTGTACTCCTTCTGAGCAATTCCTGCTGGGACCCTAGACTAAATAGGTTTGTCAGAGGGGAATGAGAACGCGGCCCGGCGGACTAGATTAGCATGCCGATCAAGGGCATGGGAAGAGGGCACAGTCTAGCTAAGGTGGGACAGTGTTTAAGTAGCCAACAGCCGTTGTCACTGCTCCAGAACCGGGTCCTTCAGCGCAATGTCAAAGCGTCGCCAGGGATCGGTCAGGTGAAGCGGTGGCTCCGATAAGTGGAGCTGGCCCACTGATGATCATTGTGTGAGCTGCGGTCATGTTGTGTTTGCAGCTTGGCTCTGGGATGTTTTGCCAGCTCGCTTTGACCTTCAGTGCCTCTTACCCGCATCAGATTACATGTAGTGTCTCACTCCCAATATTCACAGCCCTTCTGTTTCTTTCCATTTTAATTGCTTCAAAAACTGGCTATTAGCAGCATTTAGCATTTTCTCCTCAGCAGCAGAAGCATTCGCATTCAATGCCAGAGTGCTATTAAGCGCCAAGGTTAAAAGTTTCATATCTGTGCCTTTATTACACCTCTGCTGCACTGGGCCAGGCTCGGGAGATATTTTACCTCTCATTTCATATGAATTAGTCAGGAGACACATCAGGATGTGCGAAACGTTACCAGAGAGATTAGTGAGACAGTCTAAATGTTGGTTACTTTTAAACAGGCTAATTCGGGCAAGTATGTGCACTGCGTCAAAGTGAGATGGGCCATCAGACTGAAATAGAAATGAGAACAGAGGAAGGCATGGAGGAGGACAGTCACGGTGAGCAAGCAGACACTTCTGGCAAGCTTGCAGCTGAGACCTTTAGCATACAATAGCTGCTTGGCATTGTCATGCCCTAGACCACCTCTACGGCAAATAGTTTACCGTGGTTGCAGCGAAGACTGAAGTGTCTTTCCCGCTGTGTGAACGCATGGACTTAGTCATTCGTTCCTGCTCATTGTACTGTGTAAAAATAGCAACCCTTTCCTCGTCCTTCAAAGATTTCCTCGGTTCTGATTATTCCTCGTTACCTGTACCTCGACCTGATGGCGTGTGGCATCCGTCTGGCCTGCGGTTGCTAGTGGCAGCATTATCTGAAGCGAGCGGACTTAAAGAAGATGCTTTCTCTTATTTTGGGAGGTCGCCAGGCTCCTCCATATCTCGCTCAGCTCCCATCTGCTAGGAACTCTCTCTGTGAGAGTGGCCAACACCCACAACTTCAGGAAAATTAGGCGCTTTAGTGGCTCGATACTACCCACGTAATGTACCGTAGCATCCAGGGGGATCCAGGGAGACTCGTATTGTCCTTACAGAGCAATTTCTTTACTGAGCAAAGATGAACTGACCATCGGCACTGGTTCATCATTGATTGTAGTATGAGTAAGGTAAGCATAGGTTAAAGACACAAGTATTGACTGAAGCGCTTGAAGGAATCGAAGAGGGATAAAGTTACACATTAGTGTCTAGAGCGTGTTCACTGTTTGGATGCCTCCCGCCCTGCGGAAAAATCCAGTTGCAACTGGCTGCTGTTACATGGATCCCAGTTAGTCAAATCTGGACATAATTTGGTTCAAGCTGGTCCAGAAGAATGACCAGCCAAAGGGGTGGATGTCCACTTGGTTGGGAATGGCAGATCAGTTGGTGGGGACTTGGTTAACATGCATGTACTGGTTTCTCTTTCTTGTTCATTGAACAGTTTGAATAGTTTTTTTTTAGGTTTATGCATAGGTCATTTGTACTTTTTGTTTGGCAGAAGTGCATTTAGTGTTGGAAATCATAAAAATTCTTGCCTTTAAGCTTCATCTGGCTCACTGTAAACATGTAGATAGGCCATTTTTAGATTCGTGGCCAGCAGTGTTGGGGTTGACACATTACAAGTAATGTAAGTTAGATTACTTTTTTCAAGTAACTATTAAAGTAACACATTACTTTTAAATGAACAAAAAAATATCAGAGTCACGTTTTCATATTTATTCACTGCAAACTTTCCCGTCCCGTGGTGAGAGAAACTGGGAGTAAGTGCAGAGACAGAGGCATTTTCTTCAGCCTGAGGCTTATTAATTTCTCTCTTGGGGACAGCTGCATAAACCACTTAGACTAGCCTTAAAAATTAGTCATCTAATTTGTTTTCATTCAAACTGGTCCTAACTTTTTAAATTTGAATTTTTTTAAGATTGGCCCAATATAAAAAAAATTAGGGGCAGCTGTGGCCTAATGGTTAGAGATTTGGACTTGTAACCAGAAGGTCGCAGGTTGGAGTCTCGGTGCTGGCAGGAGTTGTAGGTGGGAGGGAGTGAATGAACAGCGCTCTCTTCCTCCCTCAATACCCATGACTGAAGTGCCCTTGAGCAAGGCACTGAACCCCCAGTTGCTCCCCGGGCGCTGGATATATCTGCCCACTGCTCCTGGTGTGTGTTCACGGTGTGTTCACTTCTCACTGCTGTGTGTGTGCACTTGGATGGGTTAAATGCAGAGCACCAATTCCGAGTATGGGTTACCATACTTGACAAATGTCACGACTTTCACTTTCACTTTCATTTGAGTGAGAAAAGTAAAACTGATTACCTAGTTCTTAAGTTCTTACTAGTTCTTAAGACAAAGTTTTAACATAGTGTCTATGTTTATGCAACTGGCCCTTGTTGTGAAACAACCTTTACAGTCACCAAAAATATGAGTTTTGGGTTTTCTGTTATTAAAAATAAATAAGCAAGCCCGGCCCAGGTGACAAAAAGTAACACAAAAATAATATAATGCATTACTTTCCATAAAAAGTAATGCAATTAGTTGCTTTTTTACGGAGTAATGCGATATTGTAATGCATTACTTTTAAAGGTAACTGGATGGGAGTATGTCTGTGAGTGGTTTAAGCTGCTAAGCATTTCTTTCTAAAGCATCTTTCATATGATAGTGCTTCATAGGTTGACTCAAAATGGACTGAACTAGTGAAAAATGGAAGAAAGACTCTTAGGTGGTGGTGTATGATAGTGCTTAATGGTCATTGTTGGGTAGTGGTGACTGCGTCCTGAGAGAGAAGGCATAACTGCTCAGCTTATTAACAAGACTAGATGTGACCATTTGTCTTCATTATCATGTCACACTTGGGGTGTCAGCACAAGTCACTCCAGCAGAGCAGAGCAACAGCCTGCTCCTAAACATGTTCCTAACACTCAGACCAAACACATAGTTTGCAGAGAAGGCAAGATTATGCTGTCCTCCAGGCTGACAGATCTATCAATCTAGTGCTCTAGCGTTGTTGTGGGGAACACATCTACTGAAGGGCAGTTTAGAAGTCATTTGAATTCACAATATGGCGGAACACGGGAAAAACATTACATTTATAGCATCCTATCTATTCCTACACATATATCACACACAGCAACATGTTTTAAATGTTGACGCTTCCGACAGGAGAAGATCAAATGGTGCATGCGTTGGATAGCACAGACGCACCACTGTCAGGCCATAACAAATCATGCCACTATAAAGACACCAATCATTTTACCAACGGACATGAGCTGACGTCTGCTCTAAAGGTGATGCGGCTGATTTTCAATGCACAAGAATGGATCCTGTAGTCATTGCATCTGTAATTAAAACCATATTTACAAGCATGCACAGCTTCTTCTACCCAGCAACACTATCATTGTACAAAGTAGCAAATTTAGTTTGACCCCTGTGCTGTTGCCTGGGAGACACATCCTAGTTAATAACTCCGCAAGACAGCCAACCAGCATCAGCAGCAGGTCTGAGGGGGAAGAACCTGTCTAAGAGATCTCACAGCATACAGGAATGGAAATGATTAGCATTTGAAAGAGTGTCACCATTCGGAGCGAGTTCATGCGGGATGATTGTAACGGTGGCATGAGACAGTGCACACTCACCCTCTGTCGGCGAGGTTTTCAGCCTCTGGCACAGTCCCTCGACACCTCCGTAGTCCTCCTGAATTTTGACCACCGCCTCCGTTCCTCTGAGCTCCATGAGGGAACGCAGCTCCATGAGCGAGCATCCAAATCCCCCCGCATGGTTGCTGTCGTTTCTTTGGTTCTTGGTGTAAAAATCGCTGTTTGTCATGTCCCCCATGGTGGCTGAGTATTGCTTGGTAGCTTTTCTTCAAAGCAGATGGGAAAAATAGAGAAAACGCTGCACGGGGCAGAGAAGGAGTCCCTGGTGCGGCTGGAGAACAGGTGTCTAAAAAAAACGAGAGCAATGCAGGAGAGAACAGGAGGTGAGAGAGGAGGATGAAGAAGAAAACAGATCCTGTCCGCAGTTGATGAGAGGCTCCTCTGCGTTACGCGACAGCCATCCGCGAGATCCCAGCTGAGGTCCTGAGGACGTCTGCGCTCACCACGGCTGCAGACCGACGGCTCTCCATACGTGGTTTCCCATTCTACCTGCTTCCCGACGGCAGCTGTCTACATGGTGATCCGCTCCATTACTCCTTCAGAGACAGAGAGAGAAACAGAGAGAGAGGAGGACAGAAGGGGAGGGAGGGTGAGCGAGTGAGAGAGAGAGAGAGGGAGGGAGGGAGAGATAAGCATGAGTGTTTCTCATAGGTGCGAGCAGCACAAAAGTGAGAGAGCTGCTAGGAGAGCACGGCAATGTGTCGTCAACGCATCTGCGTTTCACTCGCACACAGAGGTGGGGGGTGTCCATCCATTCCTGTGATTCTCCTCGTCACATGCATAGCTGTGGCATGCTGCGCTTTGATCGCTCTCTGACTAAATACAGAGCCATGTAAATACTGGAGGGACATGTGAGCGTTTACACTGCTCGTGTGATCTGAACGAGACTGCGGAGTGCATCAAAGAACTTAACGCTATCAAGAAATGCGGGCAATGCATCCCACACTGCAGCAAGGTTAGCTGGAGGGGAGCTAGTGATGGTAAAGAATTATATAATGCATCCACACTAATGCATTTGTGCTGCATTTGAACACCAGCTAACTAATGCTGCTACATCCTGTAGGGCAAATCTCACATTTATCAATTTCTGAAATCACACAAAGCCACAAATAGTTGTTAAATGCATTGGAAACTGCAGCTTTTCTAAGCATGGTTGGGAAGTAGTGATCTGAAGGCAATGACGCTACTTGCTACATTTTTCAGCAGTGTAACAGTAGCTCAGTGGTTTTCAAAATAGTGTCACTTTTCCAGTAACAAGCTACTGTTTCCAACTTAAAAATGGTATAGCATGACAAAACACTACATTGCTGCCTTTTGAATCATGTTGATGTGTTGACAGCTTTACCACAGAACGAGCTGAGGCTTTATGATCATATGTGCTCTCATAAATAAAAGATTTTAGCCCCTCTGTCCTCTTTTCATGAGTCAAAATGAAGTTGTCCCAACTGACATGTTTTAATTAATGCTGTAACTGCCCAATTAAAAAGTATCATCTGGTATATGAAGATAAATGCGTATAACAGCTATTTAATAGCTTCCATGTAATTTGCTTATTTTGGTTAGTATCTTGTACTACTTAAAAAAAAAAAATCTTTATGTACAATTTTAGACTATCTACTAAATATACAGTTTATACAGTTCATTTTAAAGTAGCTTCCCAGCACAGCTCACACTAGCTATATACCAACACAACCTAAACCAACCTGACCCATCCATAATTCATCAGAAGACATACGATTATTGACTGAATCTATTTGGAAGACTAAACAGCTGGGACAGAAAATCAGTACCATTTCTAAAGAGAAACATTTGCATTTTTCTCAGAGAATGTCTTTGTCAGGAGCAAATTAACATGTAACTGTGTGTCAGAACACTCTGCCTGTATTTCCAGACTCCAGCTTGATGTGTTAAAGAGTGAGCCCTAGTGAAAGATAAATATAGGCTACGAAAAATGTACAAAAACTTTTTTTTTTTTTTAGTAGGCTGTTTTCAGCATAATAATAATAATGATGAATTTGAGCAGCAAATTAGAATTTTAGAATGATTCCTGATGGATCATGTGGCTGGAGTAATGATGCTAAAAATTCAGCTTTGAAATGACAGGAATAAATTACATTCTAAAATATGTTAAAATAGAAAACAGTTATTTATAATAGTAAAAATATTTCAAAATGTTATTGTTTTTGCTGTACTTTGCATCAAATAAATGAGCAGAAAAGACTTCTTTAAAAAACGTTATAAATATTGTCTGTTCAAAAACTTTGGTGACTGGTAGTGTATATTAATAATAAAAATAAAAATTAATAAAAATACCCCGCAGTTGTACTTTTGGTATACTAAACTGGTAAACTTCAAGTCTGCTAAATTGGAACAACTAATTTTGTGCTTAATGCACTTTAATACTTCAGGCACACTTTAAATATCTCGCATTTAATGACCAATATCATTCAAAGATCATTCAATCCTCATCAATAGCGATATTAAAAAAACATTTTAGGCTAGATAATAAGACATGTACATTGTGCACAAGCAGTACTCCAAGTAAAGTTTAATTTTCATTTTTATATCAGTAAGACTTGAGCGAAATGTCAGCAAATATGTCAATAGACTTGAACTACACTTTTAGAATGTAATAAATGTATTTTAAATATATTACTATAGGGAATGACTCATCACATCAGTCATGACACAGCACCTCTATGAATGAAGCACCATCATTTCTGTCCAAACATGTATTAGTGACGCTCTCTAGCATGATTTTGCCAAGCAGGGCATGTTTCTTACTGAAGTTACGGTGGGATGGGCCTGCTTTCCACGGGCCTTCACCACTAATCAATATCCACCCCTGTTCCCAACACCAGCTCCACCAGCTGTGCCGATGATGATCAACGTAATGTCTCTCAGGGAGGCATAATGAAGTCCTCCAGAAGGTACTACAGGTGATAATACAGGTGCAGCTGTGACAAATCCTCGCTCACGTATTCACTGTCAAACAACACTGTGCATAATCTGAACAGACTACCCAACAGCACTACAACTCCATGCGCAATATTTCAACAATGCTTTTAGGAAGATACTGCTATCAGCACAAGATGCTATCGCTGTAAATGAGGTGACAAACCATCCCAAACAGCACCTGCACTCCGAGTCTAATTATGTTTTGATTTATGAAAGCAAAGAATAAGACTGACAAAGACAAATGATGTGTTCAGAACGTAAACACGGCGCAAAACAAGTTACAAGTTGAAACTTCAGACCTTTAGGAAGTCCTCTAAACTTATGCAAGAAATTTCCTTTATTAGGAATAATATACAGTACAGGAGGATTCTTCCAGGCTTCCACAGCTTCTAATGTGACATTCTATGACTGAACATAAACCTGTACAGCAGTCTAATCACACGGCTATATATATAGCTGAGCTCACACATAAAAGTGCCTTCAAAACATTCAAAAGCTGCCTTGATTAGCAGTTATTCAAACAGTTCAGGACATGTTCAAATGTCTGAGCATAACTCAGCATGCTTATTAATTACAGTTAATTTATTATTTGATACTGGTGGCTTCCATTATATAATATCGGTCTACTATAAATGAGTTCTTTTGAAAAAGCAATACAGTTTAATGAGAGATGGCAAATATCTGGACGTGTACTGTTGAAGATAAAATATCACCTTTAACTAATATGTAATTATTAATAGAACAAGGATTATTTACACTGATTACCTGATTTCTGCATCTAAAACAGTAAAGTTTTATAATCATATGCGCTGATTACTGTCAGAGGAGCTGAAACACATTTCTGTGTGTGGGACGAACCCCGAAGCCCATGCATCGTCCAAAAGCCAACAGGAATGTGCGTGTTTGTGTTCTAGCATTTCTAATAACATCCTTTCTAGTAGCATCCTTCCAACTGCAGACTTTCATCAGGATCGATACCATTGAACTGTGCACAGATGAAAATATGGCTATTAGAGATAGACGCTTGATCACATCTCAAAACGTACAACTTTAAAACTGTTTTAAGTTCGATTTCTGAAAGCGTCTTTTTGGGAAGATGAACCATACAATCCACTGAACACACTGTACTGTACTTCCATCCTTCAAAGCCTTGTTTTGCTTCCTTTCAAAAATGAAATATGGTGCTATCCCGACTAAGGTCTATTGCTTCCTCTCTTTGATCAGTATCTCTTCTCGGTAGCTGCTCTTTCCTAAGCCATCCTCAAACCAGTAATATAATAGTTGACATGCTAGAGCAACCCGAGGAAGTGCGGGCATTTTCATTATTAATGTAGACCTGTAATTATTTAATGAGACACATTTAATTGTAAATGAACATGAAGATGTAAAGTAATTGTTAGTTTAAGCACTACTCTACATGTGAAATCAGTCAGTATGGGACACATTATAATGTCTGTGCACTTTGCAGTGTTGGACAACGGCACTATTTTAACTGCATTTCTCAGTAATGTGACTGTAGTTCTAAATAAAAGGAAGCAATGTTTTCCAGCGAGTAGTGGTTTACCATTACAAATTGCTAGTTTTGTCACATTTTACTGCTCAGTTTGTGAGGCAATATCAAAAAGTGAGGCAATATCAAGTACAGTTGCCTAAAATTGTTTTTGATAATTACTATGTTTAAATATAAATCAATGCATCAAAATATAATATGGTAATCATACTGTTCTAAATGTTTGGCCAAAAAAAATAAAAATAATAATAAATAGATGATAGATAGATAGATAGATAGATAGATAGATAGATAGATAGATAGATAGATAGATATACATGCAGCCTGTAACTGTGCAGTATATACTGCTCAAGAAAGCATCATCATCCCCTGCTAATCTGCAGAAGGAGTGAGGCGGTGAGGACGCACCCTGCACCATGTGAAATGAGGAGAGACATAATGATGGCGGTAATGACGAGTGGAGAGGGGAGTGTGGAATCAGACAGAGCACAGCAATCTCTTCAACACTGCAGTGTCAACATACAGAAACTAGAACATTCTGCGCCGTTCACTTCCTCCCTGAACATGGAGGGAATATTTCACCCCAAAATGAATTAACATTTGGAGAATCGTACTGACCACTGCTTGTCATGCAGTTACAAAGAATATAGACATAAGACAGCTTGGAATATACAGACTTGAAACATACTGCGCGAGTCATAAGAAGAACATTTTTAAAGCTTAAACACTTCAGCATTGTAACTGTCTATAACACAGGCTCACTAGAAAAATATGCCTCTACCTGCATTTCTGCAAACTCCAGAAACTTACTTCTACATGCAACTCACTGCAGAAATGAACAACAGTTGCAGAAACATTTTATTTTTTATTTTTTTTCCAAAAACAGGGCGGATTATCGAATAAGAGCTCAAAACTCTTTTACCATAGTGCATGATTTGTAAACTTATACATTTTGTCATTTGCATCAAATAATCAGCTTTTCTGATGTGGTAAACTTGCTGGATAGCACACCCGGTGCAGCATTACACTTAAGAAACACAAGTCACGATAAAAGCTCAAAACTCATAGAAGCAAGACACACTGGCATGGTTGCAAATGTGCAGATGCTAAGTTATTTACAAATGCTATAGAACTGCCACAATACGTACAACAACCAACATGATAAAATATTACCAGATTCATGTAAATCTGTTTCAGATAAAACTGAATGCTTTTAGCACCACTCATTGCACAAGTGTGGCGAAAAATGTCATTTTGCAACATAATGTCATTTTGATGAAATGTCAACATAGACACTTTTTTTTTGGCAAGCCTGGGTTGTGTAATCACATTAAATTAGAAAAGCGCATCTTTACCATTTCTTCTTTTATGAAACGAAGACGAGTAATTGACGGCGCAATTGTAATTTGTGGCTAAACGATTTCTTTAGAAATACAAAGAGCTCACTACCACATTATCTCAGACACACTTTGGATATTTCCATAAACACAATTCAAGGTTTTCTTTGTCTGCGTGGCAAGTTCTAATTGTGCTGCGATCTTGTGAATGTGAAGATCTCCCTACAGACGGGACTATTTTTGAAACAAATAGCTGTGGATGAAAGGGTGCCGCTGGAAGTCATTTTGGTGTGAAGGGTAAAGAGATTGCGAGCCGCGCTGCCTTTTCTTTCCAAGAGTCCTTCTTTGTCCATGGTGAGAGAGGGTCTTTTGAAGAATGTCGCCGCGGATCGCTCCGGGGTTGTCAGGCCTTTACGGAGAGTGCTGGATATTACACGCCATGTCTCTCACATGACTGCACGCAAACCACGGCTTGAGCAATCGCCCTTTGTTGCCGCCAAGACCTTAATGCATCCTGTCTCTCAATGCCAGCGCTGGTGAAAGAGCTGCCCAAACATGTGAAGGTGTACACATACAGTGACGTTCTAGAGAACTTGGTGCTTCTAACTTCACTGCAGCAGTTTGTGGAAGCTGCTTTTTCTGTTCCAGTAGTTCAGAAGCACTCTGGCCTGAACCCCGCTGAACAGCTCTGGGATGAATCTGAACAGCGAGTCGGACCCCATCACTCAATATCATCTCAGTTGAAAGATACTAAATTGCTGGCATGTGATCAACAACTTTATTTTTACTCTGACTAAAGATTTGAACAGATCAGTGAGGTTTGACTTTACCGCAACCAACACTATATTTGTTTAACATGTTTTAGTTAACATGAAATTATGCTCACCAAGAATTTATTTGATCAAATATTATTACCATTTAAAATATCTGTTTTGTATGTGAATATCTGTTAAAGTGTAATGTATTTCTGTGATGTGCAACTGAATTTTCAGCATCATTACTCCAGTCTTCAGTGTCACATGATTTGCTGCTCAATAAACATTTCTGATTATTATCAATGTTGAAAACAGTTGTGCTGCACAATATGTTGGTGGAAATAGTGATTTATTTATTTTTTTTTTTTTAAATAAAGCCATATATAGAAATAGAAACCTTTTGTAACATTATCAACGCCTTCACTGTGTCACTTTTGATTAAATTAATGTGTCCTGTCAATAAATAATTAAATCTTATAGACCCCAAACTTTTAAACAGTAGTGTATAATAATAAATAAAAATACAGCAGTTATTTATCATGATTAATGTTCATTTCTACACATACGACTGATTTTTAATATTAAAGCTTTCCCTAACATGAATTAACAATGAACAACAACAAAATTTAAAAACAACGTTAATCAAGACTAAACAAAAATATGTAATAATTAAGTTTTTCCATTTTAAATAATAGGCTTGTTCATGACTAGCTGGGTGGTCATGAAGATAATGTGAAAAATCTTAACGGTCCTAAAAATAGGTTTCTTCACCATATTTAATCTCAGTGTCTTTTTTATGAGCAGGGCTGCTCTCCTTGAGGATCATTAAATGACTTTTAAAGAGCGTTAATGCTGAATGAATGTTGTGAGAACAGTGGTGGTTTTTAATTAGAATAACCTGCAAGCACTGACACAGGATTTAAAATATTTTGTCTCGTGTGACAAACATTCTTGTTAAGTTTTATTTAGAAAAGCATCTAGACCCGGAATGAATGCAAATGCATAAAGATGCACGCTCGAATGAGCTGAAGAGCGGAGCTGCGGCGCGCTGCCCTTTAATGCGATGGGTGGGATCCGTTTCAGAGAGAGCAGATGACATGTCACTTCCTGGCCACACACATGACTCCCCGCTGCCCTCAGTCTCTCTGGAAGGGGACCTCCGGCAGCTACGCTCAGTGAAAGCCCTCTCAGATGTCACGTCTGCAGGTCCACCGCGTGCAGTCCACCGCTGCGAGTCCCCAGGGCTCCATTATCTGCTGACGGTGCATATTGATCTACCGCAGAGGATGTCACCTTTGCTTTGCAGATATGGCTGCATGGGAGGACGCTCACAGTGTTGTGAGGGGGCGAAATGTCTTTCGGGTTTGCCAGAAAAATCAATTCAATTCGACATGCGAACAGCTGCATCTAAAACACAGCTGGCATGGACTGATTTCTGTCAGTGAAGTAAATGGGAAGAACAGATGATCTATTTGAGTTCAAGTAATTCAAAATGTATAAATGCAAGTCTTGAGAAACATCTGAATAAACTACTGCAATGCTGCAACATCTCTGATCACAGAAATCATCCACTTCTTAAAGGGACAGTTCACTCAAAAATCCCTCAAACACACATGACTTTCGTTCTTGTGTGAAACACAAACTAGGTTTTTTGTATAATATGCCTGCTGCTCTTTTCCATTCGCTTAAGATGCATCAAAAGGGACACAGAGCATCATAAGAGCATTGTATCAGTAGTCCATACTGTACACATTACTTTAGCTGCATGGCAAAAATTACCAATACAGTTCATCAAAATATCATATTTACCATCTCATATAGACTGACATAACCATAGCACATTCATCACTGCTGTTTGCTAAGGCAAGCATTACTATGGGTACAGGTATATAGTATACAATGTAGTATACACTAGACTGTCTAATGTTTATTTGTATTATTTATTTATTTTTAAGTAGTGAGTGAATCAATAGGCTATGAAAGCTTGTTTCTGCCATAAGATAGAAGATAGGGGAATGCCCCTTTTAAATCAGGGCTCTGAAATGGAATGCATCATGATTTCTGGTTCATTTGTCACACTGGAAATATATCAAGTCGGCCTGAATTGCATTGTGGGATATTCTGTGCAGTGTGCTCTGCTGAGACTTCAGGTGGGCTCTTTTGATTTGGGACAGTACACAAGCATCAAGGACGTGTTCCTGGCTGATACAGGTAATGCAATGAAATATGTTAAATGTTCCAGAGAGTCTCTCTGGTTAATGAAGCTAGTGTTTTAGTAAGTGGGCAGGACTTGTCAATAATCATCTGTCAGTCGTTCTCCTCCCAACTGAGCCTTGGTTAAATATAAAGTGTGTAACCTCAATGCTTCTAGAAGAACTGCAAAACTGTTTTCCATTGGTGAGAATACATGAGATGGGAAAGCATGACGGGGCGTCTGAGGACTGACGTATTGATCCAGCGTCTCTACAGCAGAACAGCTTCTGAAGGGCTGACTATGCAAACGGTGCTCTCTACCTCGTGTACTGTAATGTGTAAAAGCACGCACGCAGATCTGAAAAACACATGAAATATTAAATATGTTGTCCAAGCTGGTCCACAGAATTCATCTCCTCATGCTATTTAACTCCACGAATCCATTTAGTTCAGAAGCTGCACTACTAGAGATTTGTCACATTTACCTCTGTATTTGCTATTGACTGTTAACAGCTTGTCACTGGGGCAGTTCCCTCAAAAGAAACACCTTTGTACCTTCTTTAGCCTGAAGGGTGAATATTAGCACCTTAGAGTAGTAATTTGTACCCTTACGATAGTAATACTGTATGTACTCTTGTGGTAATATTATGCACCCTTTAAGTGTAAAGATGGTCAGCCGTTATAAAATAGCCGCAAGCATTCAACCTTTGCTTGTGTCAAACTGAATCCTAATGATCATACTGGTTATGTACACCTTGGATGCACTGTTAATCACTATCAATAAAAACATCTGGCATTCGCATAAATGTTAATCTTAATGTTTACTTACAAGCACAGTTTTTGCAATGTAAAGGTTTCACATAACTTCTAATGGCTCGAATAACTTCATTTCATCTCACTGCAGTATGACTTCACAGTAAGGACTGCTGTTCAAATGCCATTAATAAAGTATTATACAACAGCTGCATGAATCATATTTCATTCAGTGAATCATGTACCATAAATGATAAATGATGATTTATGGCAGTTTAAGAGAGATTAGCAATGCAGTTCATTTACAGACTAACATGACAGCTACTGTACTGATACTGGACATGTGAAAGCGTTTCTCATCCTCACGTGAAGCTGACAGTGTTTGGGCAGCTGCTCTGAACCCATATCTCACTAAGTTACAAGGTACTCTATGAAACAGTATTTTGCGTGAATAGTTCTGCTATAGGTTTACTCACAGAAGACAAACCAATTCGTCTGCCTATTTCATTGCCATTGAACAAAATGCAATGCTCTAAGCCCTCGGGCCCCAAGTCCACGCTTTGGTGACGTAATGCCGCATAGGCTGTGGGGTAGTGAGTCAACTGAGACTGCCCTGCTTCAACTGAGACTGCCCTGCTCTCGGTTACTGAAGCCCTGCGACTGGCAAGAGCAGCTTCAAAATCCTCAGTTCTCATTTTGCTGGACTTGTCTGCTGCTTTTGACACTGTTAATCACCAGATTCTCCTGTCCACCCTCAGAAAGATGGGCATCTCTGGAACCGCTCTCCAGTGGCTTAACTCCTACCTTTCTGATAGATCCTTCATGGTGTCTTGGAGGGGTGAAGTTTCTAAGTCACAACAACTTACTACTGGGGTTCCTCAAGGCTCAGTACTTGGACCGCTTGCTCTTCTCCATCTACATGACGTCATTAGGATCTGTCATTCAGAAGCATGGCTTTTCCTATCACTGCTATGCTGATGACACTCAACTCTACTTCTCATTCCAACCAGATGACCCGACGGTAGTTGCTCGCATTTCAGCCTGTCTGAGTGACATTTCTAGCTGGATGAATGACCATCACCTTCAGCTCAACCTTACTAAGACTGAACTGCTGGTGGTTCCAGCTAACCCATCGTTTCATCACAACTTCTCTATACAGCTGGGTTCGTCAACCATAACTCCTTCCAGGACAGCCAGAAACCTAGGAGTTGTGATGGATCATCAGTTAAGCTTCACAGACCATATTGCTACACACGACCCGGTCCTGCAGATTTGCCTTATACAACATTAGGAAGATTAGACCCTTCCTGTCAGAGCAAGCCACCCAACTTCTTGTCCAAGCTCTTGTTCTCTCCAGACTGGACTATTGTAATGCTCTCCTGGCGGGCCTTCCTGCATGTACTATCAAGCCTCTACAACTGATCCAGAATGCAGCAGCGAGGGTTGTCTTCAATGAGCCAAAAACAGCTCATGTGACTCCTCTCCTCATCAGGTTACACTGGCTACCAGTAGCCGGCTCGCATCAAATTCAAGGTACTGATGCTTGCCTACAAGACGACCACTGGCACGGCGCCAACATACCTAAACTCACTAGTTCAGTCTTATGCGCCCTCCAGAAGTTTGCGCTCTGCAAGTGAACGACGTCTTGTGGGTGCCATCCCAAAAGAGGTTCAAAATCACTCTCACGGACCTTTTTTTTTCCTGGACTGCGCCCAGCTGGTGGAATGACCTCCCGATCTCAATTCGAACAGCTGAGTCTTTACTCATTTTTTAAAAAACATCTAAAGACTCATCTTTTTTGCCTGCACTTAACCAACTAATACTAGTACTTACCTTTTCTTTTTCTTGTCTATCATATTCAAAAAAAAAAAAAAAAAAAAAAAAACCCTGGCTACGTGTTCTGTATTAGACTAACTGAGACTTGTCATAGCACTTGTATACCGTTGTTGTTCTCTCGTTGATCTGATTGTTTCTACTGTTCTCATCTGTAAGTCGCTTTGGATAAAAGCGTCTGCTAAATGATTAAATGTAAATGTAAATGTAAATGTAGTGGACCACTGTGGGGCTCGACTACAGGACACTTGAGGGGGCGCTCGTGAGCATCCTGCTGGGAAATGATGTTCACTGTAACAACACAAGATCAAGTGCAACATTTGGGACAGAGCCTATGAGATCCCAACAACTACATGCCATTCATGTGTCAAACCAGAGCTGAACGCATCAGCAAGAATGTAGGATTGCAGCTGAACACGTGATTTTGAGGCTGATGATATGTGAAGAACAGCATCTTGGGATGTGTGTGAGGGGAGAAGCTGCCAAACATCTGCTGCTGTGCTGTGATAAGGTGATCTATGAAAATAACACTTGCAAAAGCGACTGCTGTTAAATCCTGAAACACTTATGTGACTAAAATGCAGGACATACAGTGTGCAGAACTCACTGCCACTGTGCCAGAATGTTGTTATGCAGTGGCTATGTGCTCTGAGGGTTTTTTAGTCTCTAGCTGTTGTTAAGGTGGTTTCTAAAGGTCCAGGTATACTTCATTTTCTGCGTTCTGCAACACATGCACAGTACAATGGCTTTTTATACTCTCCCAGACATCAGAGGGCAGCGCTGAGTCATGTCATTCACAGGACAATCGCTCTAAAAGACAGAAAAAGAAAATAAAGTATCTGCCATTTAATGCAAAGTTAGAACAACAATGAAGCAAAAGATATGATATGTGTTTTTCTTCTTCTATTTTGTTTTGTATTGCACTCTTCTTCAACTAATGTACAGTACAACACTGTGCATATTGCCAGTCACCTTGCGCATGCGCTGTTGTACGTGCAAATCAGATGGTTAAAGTATACTTTAGGATTAAGTGTTTTCAATCTATCTATCTTGAAAGTCTCTGAGATGTTCTGGTTTCTAGGGTCCCTACTTCAGGACGACACATGCTGAAGTTTAACATTATGAAGCCTAATAGCGAAAAAGCTAGATTATTGTATGTCTGCTATTTCTATTTACAATTCAATCAATGTATAATGATCAGCATTGCACTGTATTTCCAGTCTTTTAGAGCTTCAATGTACCTAACGATATGAAATGCATCCATTTCTTTTTTTTTTACAGAGTTGATGGAACAGCGATTCATTGTGGGCCTGTAATAATGAAGCATGCCTTAGCCAGGTTTATTTGTACTGAATGGTGGTAGATCACAAAGCTGCCCCCCACCCACTCAAAACCCTGCAGTGCTTGAGCTAATGATTAATACTGTACTCTGTGCACAAACACAAAGACAAGCTGTGAATAAAAGAGAAAAAGATCCCTCCAGGATAACGCAAACCATTTGACCTCATCGGTGGCGCGTACACTCCGTGTGACAGACGATCCGGCACCGCGGGCTGCACTTCTGTCTGTCACAGCCCAGCTGTGGGCTCGTGAGCGTCCGGCACATGTGCGCGGGGATGACGCATCAGAATGCAACATGCACTAACCTGATCCCCTACAGATAAAATCATACACCCCCACACGCGTGGGTAATGAGTGAGCCTCCCGCTGCCGGGCATGATGAAGGACGGGCCACAGCAGCAGAAGTCAATTTCTGCAGTAATTACAGCAGACACACATTTACAGCTGAAGCACTTGACACCTACTGCACGATTAAAATGCTGAGCATGCAGTTGTCTACCACTTATGAAATCAGCTTAACCTGTTCAGATATTACATGCTATATAAAAACTCAATATAATGTTTTCAACATGCAATGTTATCTTCATAACAAGTTTGCTGTAATAGTACATTTCAGCTAAGATTTTAGTACATAATGATCCACAGCACTACTGTCAATGTCACTGATGTCGGTACAGATGAGATCCCCCTTGTGTTCTCACCTAGCCTATCAACCACATTAAAAAAAACAAAACTTGTTTGCCGCAGTGAGGCTACTACTCTGGAAGTCACCGCAAAACATCTTTCCCTGTCTGTGTCAAAAATCTACATCCGCATGACAAACTTTACACCGCCTGACTTACTCTGAAGCGGTTTAACTCAACAGCGTCAGGAACCGTCCCCGTCACCGCTCGGCAGCAAAATCTGTCTGCACTCAGGCTGATCTTAGGGCACCCATGCAAGAGAGCTTTGACATAATCCCATTCAACTGTAACTGGAGCTTTCAGAGGAGAAAAAACAGCTGTGACACTGGTCAGGAGCTCCACGGGCTCGTTTGAGACACGGGGAGAAACCTAATGTGTCCCCACCTGCCAGCATGCCAACCTTCTGCATTTGAAGGACAGAGACACACACATGTATTTCAGCACAGCTGCTCCACGTTCCTACACGCCGCACTGAGGGTCACCGCCGCAGACATGCATTAACTGTAAAACGATGCGGCACTAGTAGCATTGGTGAGTTTTACTTACTGAACCAGACGATCATGTCAAATCCACAACACTGTGAGTCACAAAGAAGAGAAATCACACTTCAGCATCTGTACCAAGAGACGCACACACACACAGCCTCAACCATACTACACAACACAATGACAGAGAGAGAGAGAGAGAGAGAGAGAGAGAGAGAGGAGGAGGAGGAGGAGGGAGGGAGTGAACCCTGCAGAACACAGAGAGAGAGAGCCATGAAGAGATGGGAACAAGATTAGATAGATAGATAGATAGATAGATAGATAGATAGATAGATAGATAGATAGATAGATAGATAGATAGATAGATAGATAGATTGATTCCACATAGAACTCATTTTTATGGACATTAATTTGTGCAAATAGGATATAACGCCCTCTGAAATGCACTTCGGAGTGAAAACAATCATGGCCGCCATACTGAAGGGTCGTTCCAAACCAAAGTGCTCAAAACTGGCCACTTCAAAGGGCCCTTCGGAATGAAGGACTTCAAAGGGTACAATTGATGGTCACTTCGGCCCCCCATGTTTCTTTGTGCTGAATCTTTCCATGGTGATAGTGCCTACATATGGGTGTGGGATGATGAAGGGCACTTCAAGAAACACTTGTTTGGTCCCCTACACCCTTCAACCCTTCAAAGCTCTCACTCCGGAGGGTAAACCCTTTGAAGGAATTAGGCCATAGGGATGAGCCCTTCCAAATGGAACGCAGGGTGAAATAGAAAACGGACTTCCATGTCTTGGTGTGCTAAATCATTATGATTTGAAGGGGCTCGCCCAACCCCCTGAAAACTAGCCCCATACCATTATCCCTCCTCCTGCTCCAAACTTCACAGAACAGTTGTCAGGATGCAGTCGGGCAGGTTACATTCTCCTGGTATCCAGAAAACCTAGACTAGACCCATCATACTGCCTAACAGAGAAGCATGATTCATGACTCCACAGAACAGGTTTCCACTGCTCCAGAGTCCATCATCAGCAAGCTTTACACCACTCCAGCCATTGTACTTGGTGATTGTTAGAAAAACATTGCACAGTTTTTGAGAGGATTATTAATGCCAGTGGAAGTTTGAAAATTTTCAGCTATAGAATCAGCAGAGCATTAGCGACTTTTTCACACCAGGCACCTCAGCAACTCGATGATCTGCTCTGTCTCATGGTTGAGTTGCTGCTGTTCCTAAACACTTCTACTTTCCATTAATACTATTTACAGATGACTTTGGAGTATCTGGCCAAGATTACATTTCATGAACTGACTTATTGCAAAGGTGGCATCACAGTATTCATGACCCTTTTTTCACAAATGTTTGTAAATGAAGACTGCATGGTGAGGTGCTTGATTATATACACCCGTGAAACCAGTGTGGACCTCATAAAAAGTCACTCATCACTAAATACTGCTACAGCAGCCAGGACTTCTTCTAGAAAAAAATAAAAGTTCAAGGTATTTTGAATCTGATAAAATACAAACCCGATTTCAAAAAAGTTGGGACACTGTACAAATTGTGAGTATAAAAGGAATGTAATAATTTACAAGATCTCATAAACTTATATTTTATTCACAATAGAATATAGATAACATATAAAATGTTGAAAGTGAGACATTTTGAAATGTCATGCCAAATATTGGCTCATTTTGGATTTCATGAGAGCTACACATTCCAAAAAAGTTGGGACAGGTAGCAATAAGAGGCCAGAAATTTAAATGTACATATAAGGAACAGCTGGAGGGACCAGTTTGCAACTTATTAGGTCAATTGGCAACATGATTGGGTATAAAAGAGCCTCTCAGAGTGGCAGTGTCTCTCAGAAGTCAAGATGGGCAGAGGATCACCAATTCTCCCAATGCTGTGGCGAAAAATAGTGGAGCAATATCAGAAAGGAGTTTCTCAGAGAAAAAATTGCAAGGAGTTTGAAGTTATCATCATCTACAGCGCATAATATCATCCAAAGATTCAGAGAATATGGAACAATCTCTGTGTGTAAGGGGTCAAGGCCAGGAAAACCATACTGGATGCCCGTGATCTTCGGGCCTTTAGACGGAACTGCATCACATACAGGAATGCTACTGTAATGGAAAGCACAACATGGGCTCAGGAATACTTTCAGAAAACATTGTCGGTGAACACAATCCACTGTGCCATTCGCCGTTGCCGGCTAAAACTCTATAGGTCAAAAAAGAAGCCATATCAAACATGATCCAGAATCGCAGGCGTTTTCTCTGGGCCAAGGCTCATTTAAAATGGACTGTGGCAAAGTGGAAAACTGTTCTGTGGTCAGACAAATCAAAATTTGAAGTTCTTTTTGGAAAAACTGGGACGCCATGTCATCCGGACTAAAGAGGACAAGGACAACCCAAGTTGTTATCAGCGCTCAGTTCAGAAGCCTGCATCTCTGATAGTATGGGGTTGCATGAGTGCATGTGGCATGGGCAGCTTACACATCTGGAAAGGCACCATCAATGCTGAAAGGTATATCCAAGTTCTAGAACAACATATGCTCCCATACTGACGTCGTCTCTTTCAGGGAAGACCTTGCATTTTCCAACATGACAATGCCAGACCACATACTGCATCAATTACAACATCATGGCTGCGTAGAAGAAGGATCCGGGTACTGAAATGGCCAGCCTGCAGTCCAGATCTTTCACCCATAGAAAACATTTGGTGCATCATAAAGAGGAAGATGCGACAAAGAAGACCTAAGACAGTTGAGCAACTAGAAGCCTGTATTAGACAAGAATGGGACAACATTCCTATTCCTAAACTCCCCAGACGTTTGCAGACTGTTATAAAAAGAAGAGGGGATGCCACACAGTGGTAAACATGGCCTTGTCCAAACTTTTTTGAGATGAAATTTAAAATCAACTTATTGTTCCCTTAAAATAATACATTTTCTCAGTTTAAACATTTGATATGTCATCTATGTTGTTTTCTGAATAAAATATTGATATTTGAAACTTCCACATCATTGCATTCTGTTTGTATTCACAATTTGTACAGTGTTCCAACTTTTTTGGAATCGGGTTTGTATGTTTCCATAGTCTTATAAAGGAACATTAATTAATTGTTACTTAAGGAAATTTATTTTAGTATAAAATTTGATTTTTCCTACTAGCCTGTTACTCAGTTCTTAAATTCAGCAGCCTGAATAGGTCCTGTGGAGTGAATTTGAGTGCAGTCATGGAACCAGTTATCATTAACAAAGCTCATTGATGACTTTAAACATGTTATACTCCAATCATCATCTGTATATAATATTCTAGTAGTAAATGTATCTCTCATGTTTATTCTGCACTGTCCTGCAAACTTGCATCTACAACCTTCTACAATGCAAATAAATAACTTGCGACTACCATGTGACTAAACTTTAATGGCGGGTGACTAAACAATGTATAACATTACCCCCTGGCTAATAAATTGTTAGATTTCACTCACCAGTTTATGAGTTAGAGGTTAAGTATAAGTTTAACACAGATATATTTTCACTCGCTAATTAAAGCACACTTTTTCAATTCTTATCAGTAGGTGCGCAGCATATTTGACGCAGTGTAAAGTCTAGTGTGAAGGTGCCTGTCTTGCTGTTTGTAACAAAGTTTGTTGTTCGGGGAAGAAGGAGGTGGGAACCGTCGAACATTTAAACACAATTTTATAATAAAATAAAGACAAACCTGAAAATAGTGCGACAGCCCCCCTCGGAAGACTGCTGCACACAAACAGAACCAAAACAACATAAATAGTCCAGGCCTAGTCCTCTCTTGTCCAACACTGTCGTCACACCTCCTTTTATCCTTCCGGAGCTCCTCTGAGGGGGTCAATACCGCTGAGTAGCGCAGGTGTCACTCATCATCATTAACTCCACCGACCTCGCTCCGTTCCCACAGCTCTCGGCCCCACCCCACTCGTCACACTGTTGATTTGGTTGAAAGTGTTCAGTGTTTCTCTCACACATTAGACAGATGGAGCGAAAGAGTCAAACTCTAACATACCATGCAGAACTGATGCACTGAATGAAAATAATATTTTCATTCGTATATCTCTGTCAAAATACTATGCAGAAATATATTTTAGCAGTTAGCAGCATTTAGAATTATTCATAAATCGGTATTATCAGTAGAAGGAAAATGGTTCCTTCAGTAGATGGTGGAACTTATAAACAAACACCAATCTCATTGGCTGGCACTAACCAACTACTGTCCCTGTTTTAGTTTCAGCAAATCAAGTGAACGCAGAAAATGTTATTAATATTCATTAACCCAGCAGTTTAACAATCCTTCGACCATTCTGATATTGTTATTAGAAGTAGACTTAAAAGTAGATTTTTTTTATCCAAATGTTATTAATTTTTATTTTATTATTACTATTATTTTATTTTTTACAGATGGATGGATGGAAAAATCGATCTGCAGTAATTAAAAAAAAACATAAGAACAAAATACTGTAGATACACTACATGTTAATAAAAGAGGAATACAGGAATAGATCTTACTGCTCTGAGCCCCTCCCTCTCTTTCTCTCTTTCTCTCTCTCTCTCTCTCTCTCTCTCTCTCTGGAGACAGAGAGACAACAGCATCAAGAATCCACACTCCATTCAAACCATCTTCACCTACTGAGTTAACCCTTACTAAACAGATAAACCTACCTAGAGCACACCTCTGATCTGTCACTATATAACACTCTAAATGGGGATATTCCAGAGACTTCTATTGGTTTAATATACAGCTAGTTATAAATACTACTGTATAACCTAAACCTTACCTAACAGAAAGGGGCTGGGGGGATACTTTATTTTTATACTGTTTTACATCCCCAAAAGGAGGTTTTGTCAGATATTTAGGTCACTTCTGGATACAAATTTGTCCCTAAAATATGTTTAAGCTGGTACACAAACACAGCTTCATTCATACTTATAGATGTTTTGGAGCACACATGCATGTATCCACACGGGACACAAGCTCTGCATGAGCCAATCCTGCACAGTCAGTTACAGGTGTCTGAGGTAATGGTACACAGGTCTGTTTACCACTGACTCGCTCATTTGCCAGGTCAGTCCACATCGACCTCCCATTCCTCCAGCACATTGTGTGCCATTGAGTGTTGGGTCAGATTCCACCTTGTTGAGTCCAATTTGAGTCATTTTTAACCAATTAAGATTGAGTGGAATAACACATAACATGGAATTTTCTGTACTCTGGAAAATTATGTCCAAAATGTCAAATGTGAGCCCAAGTACCCCATCACTAGATGGCCCCATCTGCCATACCTGCCAATTGGACAGCAAAGGCGCCCTGAGACAGGCAACACAGAGATGGAGGTAAGCTAATATTTATCAAGAGGTTGTGGATAGTATCACTTCTTCCTCCAGAGGAGGTCCAAATGGAGAATCCTTTGTTTCCATTTGTTTCCATTCTTCCACTGGCTCAATGGCCAGTGGTACCCAAATTTTCAATGAAAGAGCAATTTCCTCAGTCTTTGGGTCATACTGGGTGTAGTCTGGCAGTGAGCAATGCTGTGCCTCCTTGCTTCCTTCCCCATCCACTCCTATTGCCACATGCCAAGAGCTTGCATTTCAAGGACACTTTGCTTTCTTGTGGCATCCATGGAAAAGATAAGAGTCACTCTTTACTCACTGCTTTTACTTGGGCATGCATCTCCTCCTGAGTTGCGCCTCAGTGGTCCTCCTCACTGCCACTCAGCAGGCAGTTTGGTTGTCTCTTTGGTGCCACACAAAGCTTGGGAGCCTGGCTAGTGCTTCCCAGGCCACTTGCTGGCTCATTCAGACAATCAGACTCAGTTCACCAGGCAGCAATGGCATATCAATTGCCTGGAGTTGCCAGTGCGTCAGGTCAAGCACATGCTGATCTAGACGGACAACACAGTGATGGTAGCATACTGGTATGGTATAAAGGACTATGTGGTTTACATGGGGAGCTGGGTAGGTTACATTCTTGCAAGTGCATTTATCGCTGACACGCTGTTGCGTCACAACATCTGCATTGTCAATCTTTGTAACAGCTGAATTGCCAGGATTTCACCTCGGCTCCTTTGTATTATCCAGATCAGATGGTCACTGCAGTCACCCGGATCCAGTACGTATCCAGACCAGATGGTGGATCAGCACCTAGAAAGGACCTCTACAGCCCTGAAAGACAGCAGAGACCAGGACAACTAGATGAGCCCCGGATACATATCCCCTGTAAAGACCTTGTCTCAGACAACTACAGCAACAAGATCACAGGAACCTGTTGAGTCCTCTGCACAATGTGACTTTGCTGCAGCCTGGAATTGAACTGCTGGTTTCATCTAGCCAAAGGAGAATTGGCCCCCGACTGAGCCTGGTTTCTCCCAAGGTTTTTTCTCCATTCTGTCACGGATGGAGCTTTGGTTCCTTGCCGCTGTCGCCTCTGGCTTGCTTAGTTGGGAACACTTAATTTACAGCAATATCGTTGACTTGATTGCAAATGATTGCAAAGATACTATTTAAACTGAACTGAGCTGGATGATGACATCACTGAATTCAGTGATGAACTGCCTTTAACTGTCATTTTGCATTATTGACACACTGTTTTCCTAATTAATGTTGTTCAGTTGCTTTGACACTATCTGTATTGTTAAAAGCGCTATATAAATAAAGGTGACTTGACTTGACTGAATAAGGAAAGGAAAGGACATGTGATCAAGTATGGTGTCCCATACTCAGAATTTGTGCTCTGCATTTCACCTATCCAAGTGCACACACAGAGCAGTGAGTAATGAACAAACACACACACCCAGAGCAGTGGGAAGCCAATTTTTTCTGCAGCGCCCGGGGAGCAGTTGGGTGTTCAGTTCTTGCTCAAGGGTCTCACGTCAGTCGGAGGTGGAAGAGAGCCCTGGTCATTCTTTCGCCCCACTTACAATCCCTGCCGAACTTTGGGTTACAAGTTTGACTCTCTAACCATTAGGCCACAACTAGCTTGGCAAACAAACTCTACTCACCAGTTCTCATTGGCTGTGTTTGTACTACTCAGAGGTGATTGGGGCTCTCAAGTGAGACCCCTAATGTCATTCAACATCACATCGCCATTCCCGCGATCAGAAAACAATGGAGGTAACGATGAAGAAGATTTCTGAAGCATCATGTGACACTAAAGAATGGAGTAATGATGCTGGAAATTCAGCTTTTCAGCATATACAGTATTACAGTAGAAATCAGTTTTATATTGTATAATATTGTGTTGTTTAATATTTTACAATATTACTGTTTTTACTGTATTCTGATCAAATAAATGCAGCCTTTGTGAGCAGAAACAACTTCTTTCAAAAGCATTAGAAATTCTTTATAAAAAAATCTTTAAAATCTTTAATATATATTACATGATACAAATTACAAAAAAAAAAAAATGTGATAAATTCATTAGCAATCAATCTCAATATTTTTTTTAATAGACAGTACTGTAGTGCATCATTCAGAGAGCCTTTATCAGGTCAAGATCCAGAATGCAATGCTCCACAGGCAATATACGTATGTTTCTAAGCATCATGACAAATTGATCATGTCCTCATGACCCTTCACCACATACGGGATCAGCGTGAGTGTGTGTGTGAGTTCTGCTGCAGGACAGATGGAGTATGTGCCTGTGAAATCGGGACGGCCCCCGCATATCAATGCTGCACCACAGGGCTGCAGTGCAGCAAACCCCACAGCACAGAGACAACAGGGCAGATTCAAACCTGTGTCTCTAGTGTCAGCACCATGGCTCATCTGTCTGTACATGTGTTTACCACTAAGCAAATGTACCCAGCATTGAGAAGTCATTATTTATTCACCTACACGTCTGTGGGAAGTATAATGTAGTGAAAATCATGCCATCGTTTACTGTATGAAAAAGAGCAGCTTGTACAAAAGAACAATACTGTATGAGTTTGGAATGACATGCTCACACACTCACACACATATACTGTATGTCAGTCCAGTGATGTCATCAAGCCCAAGGGTCCATTCACCCACCCCATAATCTCCGTCCCACAATCCCACACATCTCCTCCCGCTGTGAGTCATCACCTGTTTCACCTCCTCACCCGCCCGCCGCCTCACCAGCGAGCACACATCACTCAGCTAATTATGTTACGTTAAATGCAGGTTATTAATGGACTGGCATTAAGATTAAATCATTTAGCTCTCTGACAGCACAATAGGAAAATAATTATAAAGCCTCTAATCCAAATTATCTTTGTTCCATGGCCTCTGGCTCCAACAATGACACATATTCCTCATGTCACAGGCTATTATTGGAAAGCGAGGTGTATTTTACTTATCGTGAGCCTGATTTCAGCTGCTCCTCGATGCTCCGCACGCATTTCAGCTGAATCATACAATGCTGTGCTAAATTAGGAAGCTCAGCTTCACATCTTCCTGTGTAACACACCCACATGTGAAGGCTTCAGAGATGTGTGCTGTGTGCTGAACACAAGAAACGCTCAATCCAAGGTCACTCACAAGCCAGATGTGCTCAAGTACGAACCCGACCGATGCTCAAAAAATACTCAGTGCTTATTTTCAGGAAATGCTCAAGGAGTTTATATACAGTATGCGGCAAACTGTTTTCAGCCCAAACACTGACCTTTTGTGACTGCACCAACAGTGGGGCATGTTGTCACATTATACCTCTATCGGGTTAGTTGTCACAATGGAACCCACTTTTAAATTATAATATAACAAATAATAATAATAATAGAATAATAATAATTACAGGCCTTTCAGCTAAATTTAAACACCAAAAACAATGCATGAAAAAGCACAAATGTAAAAAGGTGTTTTATTGTGTTCACTTGTTGCCCACAGACTAATTAGACTAGACCTTATCAACTAGTCCTACAACTAGTCCTAGTCCACTAAGAGAGCTGTGTGACTGAATACTGATTTGATGTGATAAAAAGCTCAAATAAAATCCTACATAGACAGCTGTTTTCCAAGGATAGCATCCCAAAAAAACACACAATTCTGCTAGACCACTCACATTTGACTCCAATAACTGTTTAATAATAATAATAATAATAATACAAGCACAAAAATGCATGGAACGCACAAATACTTCAGTTCACTGGTTCAAAACTCAGACATGTTAACAGAAGTCCCAACATGCAATCTTGAATTAAATCATGTAAAATTTTACAAATGTTACAAATGTAGCCCAGCACCTTTATTAAGAACGTACAGTAGGCCTATGTCATTAAACATTGAGCAGCATTACTTATAACACACACACATAGGGACATTCTTGTGAAGTTTAAATGTAGAAGTGGATCTTTATTGAAGTAGTTCATTTGTGCTGCTACACAGGGTCATGACCAGCAGCTATTAATCTTTTACACACAGCAAACTCAACCGCATCTTTAGAGTACATTATGTGATGACATGCAGCACCAGTGTGTTTTAGATCATTGGAGAGGGTCCTAAAGATGGTTACCTTTCCCTGACCCTGTACCACATGCCCACATACGCCACATTTAAGCACTAGAATCCACTGAGATGGGCCTTGAATTATGCTTTTACAGATCAAATTATTAATAACAAAATGAGGCATCAGGAATATAAAGTCAACCATTTAGTGATCCAGAAAATTCTGCACAATTTAGCACAACTGCGATGGGAAGTGTCACAATCACAAGACACTGGTTATTTAATATTTATAACATACCTGCTGAGTTTCTATCCCTCTCTGATTTGAGAAAGTAATTAAAATTCACGCTCCAGCACCGTGAAGACAGTTTTATTTCTGTGATAAATAGCATCAGTGAGGGTCAGGTTTGTAAACACAAAATTATCTCAAGCATTTACTTTGGTAGCACTTGACCTCTGGCCAGACTAATTCAGACTGGAGGAACACCATCCCGCTTTCAAGGGCTCCAGAGACATGAGCACAAGATGGATAACTTCATTTCGCTCACAAGGACAGTTTAAGATGCAGCGTTACTTCATACAGCTGCCTTGACCCTTTCTGCAGACAGCAGCTTTCTCAAAGCTCAAGTAAGTAAGCAGCTTTCTATTGTATGTTTCTTAAAAGCATCATCTCTGTAGTATGTAAAACATCATTATGTATTTACAACACAACTTGAAGTTGCAGACCTTAGTGTTAATGAACAATTTTAAATTCTTGATTAATGAGCAGTTAAAGAAATAATTAATTTGTAAATGTTTTTAATTGTTGTCAACACATTGTTTTAGTGTTCTTCTTATGAAATGTAGTGCTGCATCTTGGCCACTTTTTTGAAAGTTTTTTTTAATCTGATTTTTTTTTTCATGGTTTTTTAAATGGTTAAATAAAGGGCACTATTTAATTGTTTAATAGTGGAATATAATAAATATTTGAATTCTATATGTCATTTCAATAATGACTTATAAAGGTGCTCCTATGAATAGTAAATGTTATTAATGTAATTATGCAATCAACCAACAGAATATCCCTGTGGTGTGTTTTATATGTGTAAATATGGTACATTGTAAGTACTGCTTTAATCAAGTCATTGTGCGATGGCTAGAAAGTGCAAACTCATAACTTCAGAGGATTATTCATATAATAGGAGCTAAAGAGCTCCTGTATTTGTGTGTTAGTCACAGACTCCAGCCATCAATGACATAACGGAAGTATTTTTACATCTGACCTCTGAAAAAATGCCTCTAATCATACTGCGAGCAGGTACAAAAGCTACTTTCAGTGCGTCTGCTCCTTTGGGGCTTCCAGGAAAGGCATAAGGCCGATTTACTGAACACTTTTGCTTAACAGCTTGTCTAAAGTAATAGCCATCATGTGACAGCATTATAGGCTCTTGGTGCTTCCTCTGTTAAACGATGCTTTTGGGACTCAGATGGTTCTGCGTTCTCTTGAATTGTGGGCAGTTGTTACAGACATACAGGTTATGAATGCCACCGCAATTACAGAACAAATGACCTTTGACTGAACTGGCACCACTGGAGTGGAGTTATGTAGAGCCTTGGGTTCGGGCAATACGTCATTCAGCTGGGCACTGTTATGAATGCGTGGTTATTGTCTTCATCTAATGAAGTGCAGCGCAGATGTCATTGCATTGTTTTGTCGAGTTGGCTCTAATACTTTCATAATTCCAGCATTTTTAAAGAGCTTACAGGAGTGAGTGTACCTTTACTCTGAGCGACGTCACATCGGCAAACCAGAAAACCAGAGGACTGTCTGTAAGTTTATCAAAGTGCGAAACGTTAAAGCAAGGGATATATAAATACAGTGCGGCTGCACCATCCTCCCCCGGCACGCTGATCTAGCCAATGAATTTCTATTCATAATGTCATTTTTGCCTTCATGAAAGCGGTAAATCCGAGCTAATCTCTGGTGCCCCTGGGCTCTGGATTAGTGCGTTGCATTAGAGTTTGTGGACATGCTGTACTTCAGTTTCACTGGGCTTTCAAATGATTGAGCAATGAAAACCCAATAACACAACTAGCATTAAAGAGTCTCCTATTAATTCCAAAACTTAATTCGATCAATGAGCAATGAGAATTTTAGAAATCTTAGAATAGATGAATGTCGTTGTGTTGGCCGGCTGTAATACAGCGTGTTGGGAAAGCATAGCGGGCTTCCAGAGAGATTATGAGTGTAATTTCACCTTTAGCACAGTAAAGACCCCAAGAGGAAAACACACACAAACACACACCACAGCAACTTCCAGAGGCAACCGATTCAGCTGCATTCAGTGTTATTTAGGTCAAGAACCTCCTTTACAATCAGAACATCCAGATATCACTGATAAACACCGGTGATCACTGAGGAAATCCACACTTCTTTAATGGAAACCTAAAGACTATGTTTTAAAATTGTTTTTTTTTTTCGTATGTAAATGTGAATGGTAAACACAGCAGACTCTTACTGAAAATAGAGGACTTGTTAAAAACTGATCTTGACAGTGTTTTCTCAACATCTACTTGAGTTTTGTTTGGAAACAGTTCAAACACAGACACCTCTATTCTGGGAAAGGACACAGTCACTCAATTTCACACTCAAACCTTAGTAAAGTGCACTGCTTGAAGAATCGCTGTCGAAAACTGATACAACTGCTTGCAGTAGAGTGTCATCAAACAAAATTATTTCTGCAGCAACAGCACTGGTTTTAGAATCGCATCAAATATGGAATAGAATGTACCCAGAATACACCTAGAACAGAAAAAAAAACAACCTGTTCCTATTCCCCCAACATGCATTTTGCATGTCTCCTTTGTCTGACAAACCCATTTCAGGTCTTGTGGTCTCTGCTAGAGCTGATGATCTGAATCTGGTGTGTTTGATTAAGAAAGCATAGAAAGTAGAGTAGCCCTCCAGAAGCAGGATTGGAGACCCCTGCCTTAGTCAGGGTAGCACCATATTTACTTTCTGACAAGAAATGAAAACAAGGCTGTGAGGGACAGAAGTTCTGTGCATTCAATTTGTTGTGTTATGCAGTCTAGAACTATTGTAAAGTCTGTAAATCTGTCCTTTATTACGTTGTTTTCATCCACAGACAATTCAATATAGCGTCTACCCTGACAAAGCTCTATACTGACTCCTGGCCTTGTACCCAGAGTACATAAATAACAGTGGACCTGAGCACAAACTCTTCCCTACAACTGACTGTAAAGATTTCACTGGTCATGTCAGTGCTGGTTGCCACTAAGCATTAAATCAGCTGCAAGGAGTATCTGTGCTTAACTGGTCTTGGAAAAAAAAAAAATCTAGTTGTCAATATTCTATGGTGATAAGCAAACACCAGAAAGTTCAAACCCTGCAAGAGGCAACTAGAGCTAACAAAAGCCTCACTGGTATCACGTTGATATATAGGTAAGAGATATATATATATACATATATATAGGTACAAAATACTATCAACACATTGCAAAATAGTAACTTTGCTTTAATAAGCGGTTGGGAATTTTTATGAATTGCTAGTCTAGTGGTACAGAGTCAGGAGTCTTGGGTACTCATCAAATCATACATAAACATTTGTTGTTGTTTTATGTCCATATTCTGCTGAATATCAGGTCAGTTCAGTGCTGTTTGATTGACAGGAGGCTGGTTTTCAGCACTTATATGTATATTTGCATGCATACTGTGTGAGCGCTCACATCCTAACGCATCTAATGCAATGGTTCTGATCTCCTGTACTGGAAACAACTGCTCTGCACATTTATTATGTCTTCCTCATTTAACACACCTGATTTATATCAACTGCTCATCATGAGAGTCTCCATGAACTGAACCAAATGTGTGTCAGATAAGAAAGACATGGAGCCCCAGGACTGCTTTTGAGAACCACTAATATAATGCACTTCTTGGTCAGTGCAAATGCAGCCTGATGGATCGTTAATATTAGCACTTGACTAGAACAACTCTCTGCTTCTCATTCATTAATACTGACTGTTTACTTACAATAACATGAAAAACAATGACCAGTACTTGAAGACAACGTTCCATTGTTTTAATTAAACTGAATTATTAAACTGCTCATAGATTGAGAACCATGAAATTTCTCAGCTATTGTTATGGACGACTGAAATCGGGATGTTATGACAGCTATCAGCATCATGCCCTGGAGTAAGACACTTAACCTCAGATTACACCACTGGGACTGTCCCAGTAACTCAAGATGGTGTTGTGCTATGGTGACGTGTTGTTTACAGTACAGTGTACGGAAACTGTAAGTCGTGGAAACTATTTCCCTCGGCCCTGGGCTCGTGGCAAATAAACAGTCTGTGCTGTACTGCATTATTAAGAACCATGTGTGAAAAATAACAGGAGGCTTTTGGTGCAGGTGCATTGCTTATGCCAAACAGCACAGTGATCAATGTGTAATGACCCGATCTCTCTCTCTCTCTCTCTCTCTCTCTCTCTCTCTGCAGCACTTCCTGTGACCTTGCAGCTGAAGACGGTGATACTGTAGGGCAAGAGGAAATGAGTGCAGCCGCTATTGCCCACTTTATCTACCGCCTCAAGGGAAGCTGTCAGCAAAATGATAAAGAAATCTTCACAGGCGAATGACAGAAAGCTCATCTCGACAGATCATAGAGACAGCCTGCAGTCACACACACGTCTGCTAACTTCACACGCTAGTCAAACCATCATCCTTTCTAACAATGAGATGGCGACGGGGTCACTAACTTTTATCTTTGAGTGACATCGGGTCCTCGTTAAAGAACGGCATGGTGTGAAGCTTCTTCTGTCTGGTCTGAGAAGACTGTGGACTATCTTACTAAGGAACTAGATCGAGATGTGCATCTGAGACTGCAACGATACAGCAAGTCCATAATGAAAGTAACTGGCACTGAATTACTGATATCTCTAAAATGTAGTCAATTCAAAGTATTGAAAAAAAAAAATTATTTACTGAAACATTTTTATAATGCATGCATTTCCAAAATACTTGATACAAATAAAATTTGTTAAACCTACAATGTAAGTTTTTATTGAAACGTATTTAAAATATGCAAAATGAATTATGATACTGCATTTAATTAAAAAACACTGGTAGTCTGATATACAAAACAAAATTGTGTTTCTTTGCTGAACTTGTTTTTCTACTAGATTAAATTATGCTGGGCAAATGTGCACTAATCAAATACTCAAAAATGATTTTTTTTCTCTGTTGTCATTACTGAAACTGTAGTTCCCAATATGCTTAGCATAGCAGTCAGTTAAAATGAAAATGAATAAAACTCTTGAAATTAAGTATCATTTCATGCATTTTTGAGCAAGACGAGAAAAGATGAAGTTTGATTTTGTTCTTTAATTGTTTTTGAGACTTGATGGAGTTTAATGTTCAATTGTGTTGGGTTACCCACTTTTGCTTAGAATGAAGACAGAGACTTGAGCATTTATTTGCTGCTTTACGAGCATTTAAGCGTGCTATGAAGTGCTATCGCTCATCAACAGTTCATTCATTCACTAATAAAATCTCATGATTCAATGGCGTGAAACTGAAATAATGAAACCCATCCTGAAACATATCACTAATTCAGTCTCTTAAAATACTTTAATGGGATTACTGAAAAAAATAATAATAAACATAATAAACACTTTTCTCTCACTTCCTCTACCTGTTATAAGTGGAAGCCGTTCCGGCAGGTGATGTAAGACATCAGAGAGAGAACAAAACAAAAAGCCGGTCATGAATTAGAAGGACAAACCGAGGGTTTGTAAAGAAAAATGTCAGAGGATTTCGATATAATCCAAGAGGAGACTGGTTTTCCTTTGCGAAAGTAATGAAAGTTTGCTTCCTTTGCTCCTGTAAACTCGCGAGACTAGCATATCTCAGAGGAGCAATCGTCCTACATAATCCACCGGAACGACTTCTGCATATGACAGTTAGAGGAAGTGAGAGAGAAGTGTTTATTATGTTTGAAATATGGATTTTTTTTACAAAAACACATGGATTCACTACAGGAGGCCTTTATTCACACCCCGGAGTCATGTGAGGCATGTTTTATTATAGATGCACGCGCTTTATTTCACGTCTTTTGGACTGTTGAACAGAAACACTCTACCACTACAATGATAACACTTGGAAGAGCCAGGACAATTTTTAATATAACTCTGATTGGATTCATCTGAAAGAAGAAAGTCATATACACCTTTTTCATTTTTGGGTGAACTAACCCTTTAACAATTCATCAGTCCAGTGTTTCATTGTTTGAGAAATGTTTTGACCTTGTTAATTTATTTGCAGTAATTGGATCTTCCATAGCATCAGAGTGACATATGCAGGACTTCAAACATTTAGTGCTCTTAAACCCTGCCCTTTTCTTACCAACAATGACAACCGCCACGCCCACATCTCAACATCCAGTCAACAACCAATGATGGATTGAACCAAGAACATTTTTTGATAATCAGCTTCACTTCAAAAATGATCTGTCACTACTTCATATTGACTTTAACTTTATATTATGTGACCCTTATTTAGCATTTTTTCCCCTACACATTTTTTTGCATATATTGCATATAGAGTTTGAAGGAGAGCGCTGGGTAGGATGTGAAATATCTAATTATCTGACAGAAGTAATCAACAGATGAACTGATAATAAAGTAGTTGTTAGTTGAGGTCTTCACATCATCACAACTATGTCAAGAATACACTGGAAGCATGTCATTTACATGTGTGCCGTCCATCTCTGATAGTCTCTTCCTTGGATGCTGAATTGTGCAAGATCATTGGACAACCTGCACTTATCCTTGCTGACTTGTCACATTTCTGGAGAGACTCCAGACATACTTAAGGGCAGTGCAGCACTCTAAATCTCGGCATGCTCTGTGTGACACAGACAAATCATGGACACCTTCCCCCCGCTGCGTCTCATCATGATCTCACCATGCTGCTAACACCACTTCAGATGTAATTCTGATGACTTGTGACTCAGCAAACCATAAAGCATTCATACCAAAAGCAACTGTGAACTTTGATGTGTCCATATGGATCTGCTATGGAGCAGGTCGATTGGTCGTATCTGAAGCGTGCGAACTGCGTCACCGTTTCACTCTTACTATAAATGGAGAGTTGTGTAGTTAGCAAGCCAAACTAGTTCTCTGAAACATGCTTATTGTCTCAGTCACGGATGCTGGGGGACAGGGAAACATGTTGTTCACTCATCATCCTGAACAGTGTATTTGCTTTACGGCCAGCATCAGGCTAATAGTTATTGCTTAACATTCGGTTCACTTGCAAAGCAATAATGACCCGTGTCTTTTCTCGACACCGTGAGACCACCCAGTGTGCTCAACTCACGCTCCACATAAGACCGAACGAGGCAGCTTGTGCTTTGCAAAACGTGTGCAAGTGAAAT
The DNA here is from genome assembly GCF_018340385.1 of Cyprinus carpio. Classification (NCBI taxonomy): domain Eukaryota; kingdom Metazoa; phylum Chordata; class Actinopteri; order Cypriniformes; family Cyprinidae; genus Cyprinus; species Cyprinus carpio. The sequence goes on along the minus strand of NC_056607.1, from coordinate 1,514,924 downwards.
AACTGCAGAAGAAGTAAGTCATTATTAAAAGAGCCTGATTACTGATAGCGAAGGGTCTGTGCTGATTGGTGCTGTTATGACTAGTGTGTATCCGTTCACTCGGAGCTTACATTAATAATCAAGCGAGCCGGTTCTCACCATTCTGTGCATGAGACTGGAAATTATTCATGCTCTACCACACAATCTGTCCTGTATAGTTTTGGCTACTGCTAGAAACAGTCTGTGCTTATTACAGTTTGACCAGGCCAAAAACCAACAGAAAAACTACAGCTTAAGAGACAACGAATTTTAGCTCCACGGACGTCTACCTATTAGTCTTTTAGCACGCCTCATTTCCCAAGATCTCTGCAAACCTGTCGGTTGGGCTAATTTCACCCTGAGGAGAGCCTATTATTTGTAATGATCAAAATGCAGACGGCTGGGTACATCTTGGCAGCCAAAGTACAGGCATTACATTCTGCTGCATTTGTGAGGCTAATTGTGTCACATTCCGTATCTGAGGAATGACCAGAACAGCCTCCCTCCCGCTCGCTCTGAACACACAGGAACTTCTTAATCACATGGTAAAACTATAAAATGTTTGCACGCCTACGTACACACTGACAAACGCTTTACGCAAAATGTGGAGTTATCTGCTGCGAGGCAGACTTAGGGTAGATTTAGATCTAGACGGTAAACAATATGCTATAAATAATCCGCTTAATACTGCTGCATGCCACGATTGATAGAAACATTGCCGTCAGCCCACCCGTACTGGCCTGGACTGTCTCCAGACGCTGGATTTGAGCTGTTCACTGAGGGCCATGTGTCAGGAACACCAAACATACAGTATCTGTCAGCCATGGCATGCACACAACACGTCTGAACGCATGTAGTGGGAGCTGATGCCGAGCTGCGGTGAGGTTTGGGTTATTTGGCAAAATGAGATTTCGAAAGTTTTATGTTTGATTATATCAGCAGGCACTTGCTAAACAAAGCTGCATTTGTCAATACAACAGGATCAGAAATATCTAATATCACTTGTATATGCAATCAAAAATGTGTTTCGATATATGAAATGAATGACTGGTGATGTGTAGGTGGACAGGCACTGTGAGCGGCTCCAGTGAGAGGCTGGGCCCTATTTTAATGGTCTAAAGCACATGGTGTAAAAGTAGGGCTGGAATGCTTTTGCTCAGTTTGCAATGCTCAGGTAAAATTCTATAGTAATACTACAAATGTGTGGAAGCATTTGACATCACGCTAAAGGTGCCATGATTTCTGAAGGAATGAATGGCGGATGGTGCGACGCACTGTTTTGTTTACTACACACTTACTAAAGCGCGGATGATGCTCGCAATGTTTTCAGTCTCTGTCGCCTCACTATGATGATATGAATATACGAATATCATCTCAAGCTGCTCTGAGAATCAATTCATTAGCATTTTACTGTTTAATTTGACAAAACTACGTCATATCACATACAAAGCAGCTGCAAGTTCCTCAGGACAACCCGTCAAAATAAAAGTTTAGTTTAACATGAAGAAACTATCAGAAATATTACTATTTAGCAGTCTTAAGACTCAATGTAACGACAATGCTACTACTACTAATGGATATTAATAAATCTTTATTTTTAAAGGAATAATCACATTTGCTTTAATTTTAATTTTAAGTTACAGTAAACCTCTGTTGTGCAGCACTTTGTTTGCCAAAAAATAAAAGAGTTGAATTTTCATTTGATTAGGATAAATTAAATTAATGTTTTATGCCTTCATCCCAGAAAAATTAAAGAAGAACGTTTTACTAGGCTCTATAATTGTTTAAAAAAGGACCCTATACAAAAAAAGAATAGGTTTAAAATACAGGCCTGTGTCTCTCAATTTCTTTTTATTAATTCACCATTTGCAAACTAATGTTAACTGTTAATTTTTTAGAAATATCAATAGCATTTGTATTAAAACTATATTCACTGAATGTAAGCAACAAATCAAGAATCGAACCAAGAATCAAATTGGGACATCTGAATCAATACCCAGCCCTATCTAAAATGGTTGTCCCTATTCTTTTAATGAGTAATGGGTGTGTTTTGGGCATAACATGCAATAAACCAATCAGAGTCTCATCTCCTATTCCCTTTAAGAGCCAGTTATGCTCACGCCATTGCGAATTCACTATTTAGACAAGCGCAAAGATAGAACGCGTCTCGAGAGATGAAACGGAGCTGCTCGTGTCCGAGCAAATAGGTAGCCTAATTCTGATACATGCAGTGACTATCCATTATGACATGCAGGCATTTTTATCTTTATGTAGCCTACACAATAATAATCTTTTACATTGAAATCCTGTAATTTTTAATATTTGGCATGTTTGTGTGCTGCTGCGTGTCCCTGTGTGTGTAATAAGCAGAGTGTACACGTGCTGTGGACCTACTAATGTGCTCTTTAAATAACAAAAAACTACTGCACCTTTGACTTTAGACCAGGTTTTAATTGGTCATTGGCGTAGTCCATTTCAGTTTCCTCAAAATAGCAACATGCCAGCAATGCCAGCATGCCCATGAGCTCACAAATGGGTGCAAATGCATTTGCTATTTAAACAACGTGGCGCAGGACATGAAAATTATAACTGTGTTGGGCAGAAACTAGCAAAAACACTTGCGTCGAGCCTGGTGCAGTGTGTTTGGTTTTAACCTTCACTGTGCCACACACTCCAGGAATTCTGGGAGCCAGCAGCTGTTGTTCCTGTTGGGAACGTGTGGTCCACACTGAGGTCACATGGAAAAACTACTGATCAAGTGAAATGACACATTGCTAATGACAGTGAAAAGGCTCACATGCTAGATTAAATGTTTCCTACAATTCATTAAGATTTTGAAGGTCAAAATTGTACTGTATGCTGATATTGCATTGACAGTTTCTAGTTGGCTTAGTCAAATTATGTGAACTGAATGGCTTTCAACATTGGCACATATGATATCCAGAATGGATTAAAAAAAACACTGAAGTGACATGGCACAAAGAATAAAATTACATTTAAATCAATCAATAGAGACTGCACTAAAGCCCAGTGCATTATTTAGCTATTCACAAAGAAAACCCAAACTTTTACCCGTGGCTATAGAATCACCCATTAATGAATGATTCTCAAGCATGAACATTTAACCTACAGATCACTCTCGGGTATTCAGATAAATCCAGTGATGTGGGCCTCAATTCTTCACACTTGTGCATTCAGTGGTAATGTTGGTAGCAACTGCTGAAGGTCCTGGCATGTCAGGGGTCACAGGGTCAATCTCAAGCAGAGGTGACCCACAATTCATCACAATCCTGACGGACTTAAAGCTGTGAGCTGCAGACACCCCACATTCGACGGTGCTGTGTGAATGTCATTTTAAATGGCACAGAAAATGACACTCGGCAGCTTTAAACTGCATCAGTTCTACAGAGGGTAGTATAGTAAAGGAACTTTTTCATTAGTCTGATCATGCAAATCTGTCATGTCTTGTGACAGTATGAGATGAGTTTTAAGCAGGTAAATAATTTCAGCAAACTCCTCTGAAATGACTGAATCAAACACTGAAGATGTGACTGAAGCACTAATTAATTTCATATCATTGTCACACTGCTAATAACCAAGAACTTCTATTGACTCACTACAGTTCTCATCAGCAATACAATAACTTCTGCCCAAATAAACACACATTCATAAAAATACCAGTGAAATATCACAACAGTATATTTCCAGTATCAGTTTTCATATCACTTAAATATGAATGTGAATGGATTGACATGGCCTGCATTGTGACATGCCAAACTCTAATTCTAAAACCATTTTAAACAGCATCTCAGCATTACGCTGACTCTTCTGACATGTCTAGAATTTACGAGCTCGATCATAACTGCATGGGAAACTTCTGAAAAATATAATTGCCACTCCATAGGACCATTTCTAATAAACCAGAGAAAGCAAAAAAGATGATTACAAAAAGAGAAACATCTTGTTAAGTTTTGTTTACCTTCCTTGTTACCACTGATAACTCGAATCATACATTCTTCTCTTATCACTGGTAGTATTTCTTCATCTAGTAGCAGCTGTAACTCACATACTTAAGAAACCTGGTGCGGATCATAATAACCCATAAAACTTTCGACCCATTTCTAATTTACCTTTTCTTTCTAAATTATCGGGGAAAAAAGTGTTGCTCAGCAGTTACATTCTCATTTAATGGAGAATAACATGTTTAAGCAATTTCAGTCTGCCTATCATCCATATCATGGAGACAGCACTTATTAAAGTCACAAATGATTTGTCAATGTCTGCGGATTTTGGACTTTTATCAATACTCATTCTTCTGGATTTAACTGCAGCTTTTGACACTATCTCACATAGTATTTTGTTGGAGAGGTTGATTTCTATTGGAATTGCTGGTATCCCCCTTGATTGGTTTAAATCATATTTATCTTGTCAGACTCAGTTTGTTCAGATAAAAAAAATTAAATCGTGGATATCTCAGATAACCAGTGGTGTGCCTCAAGGCTCAGTTTTGGGTCCTCTTCTGTTCATTATTTATTTATTGCCTCTAGGAAAAGTTTCCACAAATTTAATATAAACTTTTACTGTTACACAGATGACACCCAGCTCTATATGTCTTCGAAGCCTAATTCAGTATTACCGTCTTCCTCCCTTTTGCTTTGTCTTTCTGAAATTAAATCATGGTTTACATGCAATTTTCTCAAAGTTAATGATGAGAAGACTGAAATCTTATTAGTAGGTACTAAATCAAAACTGCATAACCATGGAAGTTTTACACTTACTACTGACAATTCTGTTATCTCTCCTTCTCAGGTTAAGAGTCTGGGTATCATCCTTGACAGCACTCCATCTTTTGAGGCACATGTAAATAATATTACATGGTCAGCATATTACTATCTGCGATATATCAATCGTCTTCGACCATCTCTTTCTGCTAATGGTGCTGATGTCCTTGTGCATGCATTAGTTACGTCTCAAATTGATTACTGTAATTCTCTTCTCATTGGTGTTTCACAGAAACTTATAAACTTCAGATGGTTCAGAATTCAGTGGCCCAGATCATTACACGAACACTGTTGAATGAGTATATTACTCCAGTTTTAAGGCACATTTATTAGCTTCCAATTAGATATTAAATTCAATTTGAGATTTTACTTTTCACTTATAAGGCTCTTCACAATCTAGCACCTTTATATCTGAGTGAACTTCTTCATGTGTATTCACCTACCTGATCTCTCTTCTGCTTCTGTGACTCTTGTTGTACCATCCGCACATTTGACTACCATGGGAAGTAGAGCCTTTAGTTGTATCGCACCAACGATTTGGAATACTCTATGGAATACTAATATAATTTTAGTCTCTCAATTTTTAAATCACGTCTCAAAACTCATTTTTTTTTTTTTAAAGATTAGCCTATCCTGAGTGATTTAGTTATGTTATTGGTTATTGCTTTTTCTTTGTATTATTGTTTATTGTGTTGTATTGTTTTTTCTTCTTCTTCTTCTTCTTCTATTTTAATTATGTATTTTATTAATTTAAAGTGTCCTTGAGTGTCTTGAAAGGTGCCCATAAATAAAATTAATTATTATTATTATTAAAGCATGACACTAGTAATGCCAAAGCCATGGGGATTCATTTCCAGGGAAAGCATGAACTTTGTGGCAGTTGTATAAAATGCTTGGACTACTTTAACAAGTTATTTGGTCTCGGAAGGAAGGAAGCCACTTGGAAGGAAGTGTCTGTCAAATGTGTCAAGGTAAACGATGAGTTTCCTTCAACACTACAAGTCAGCCAAACCCCAACCTGCAAAGTTTGCAACAACAAGTACATGCATGGATAAAGTGTGAAGGTTGGTGCGCTGATGTAGCATGTAACAGATGTACAGCTAATGTCCTCAGTGAGCTTTTCATCCAACTTATATTCATGGGTTTGACACATTCCACTGGTGAAAAGGTTCAGAGCATGAAAAAACTATATCCAGTTGCTAAGCAACCACCCAGGCCGGCACAGTGAATGATGCTCATGGCACAGCTCGAGAAAAGATTTCAGCCGGGACTCTCACAGCGGCACAACATAAAGCCAATAATCACATGCACAAGCATACTGTACATCTGCATCGGGGCATGTTTGAGTGGAGAACAGCGGTGCAGAGATTGTCTCACAGATATAAAGAGCTCCTGGCATCACTAAATGTGACACTCTAAATATAGCATCTGTCATCATAGTTAAGGTCCTCGCACACCGAGTCCGAAATTTTCATATGTGTTTTTTTCATATTTGTCATCCTAAAAATTTGTCACACACGGAAACCTTGCACACTGAATCCGATGCATATGAATTAATCCGTTGCAAAAAAAATCGCAAAACTGTACAAAATGGAGTCTTCAAGCAGTGAGGATGATTTTGTTGTCCACTCGCTTCTTAAAAAGAGAAAAAGAAAGGAAATATTGGGTCCATACAAACCTGAGATATGGAGATGAAGGAGAGTTACCCCTCCTTATTAGGGAGCAGCAGGATTATTCAGGGCGATTCAAAGTTTACTTCAGGATGCCAGTGGCTCAGTTTGATGCTTTGCTAGCGATACTAGAGCCACATATTAAAAAGAAGACCACCAGTTTCTGTTTGCTAGGTGTGCTAGAGTCTTTTGAGTGCTTTGTGATGTTGGATGATTGAATTTTTTCAACTTGACAATTGGCATTCGCTTGTACAGTGGCTCTGAATTGTCAAAACACTTCTCAAAATGCTTGCTACAGATGTGAAAAATGCAGAAAATCTGAAAAAGTTTAAATGTTAAAAGTTCCGGAGGCAGTGTGTAAACGTGACTGACACAACGTGAGGTCGTATTTATTTTTCAAACGTAAAAATTTTGGGCTCGGTGTGCAGTGGCCTTTAAACTTAACTGACATAAATGTGAGTACTTTCAAATATACAGAGTTATACATGTGACATTGTCACCTGGTCAGTACTTTAGTCTGAGATCTGTATCTGTCCTGATTTTATCAGCATGTGTAACTGCCTAGTTCCTCATTAAGTCCTGAGAACAGTGAGAACAGATCATCTTTGAGGGAAATCCATGTGAAGGACATCTGCTGATGCAGCAACACTGTTTCCTTTGCTTGACTGAGTAAACTGAGAGTGTCCATCAGGAGGCATGTAAAGTGTGCGCCTGTCCTCTGATTGGTCAGTCCAGTGTTCCAGTGCTGACAGAGCGACAGCAACCACACAGAGTCACTATTAACAACAGTTTACATCACTCTACTGGATCTACTAGCTTCCGTCATGCATAGATCAGATGGTTATTGTTTCTCAAGTGGTAACTGTAAACGATTTTCAACTTTCACAGGAGTTAGTCTGGGATATTATTGTTGTCTGAATCCTGATTGTCTGTGTTTTTCTCCCACCACCCACGTAAAAATCCCCGTCCGAATAACTTAGTGTTTATGTACTGATATATTATATATTATAGTGTTATTTTGCTGCTGATAGCTGTGTGCTAATGCCGTTTGCTATTACTGTTATAGTTTGGTGAAAAAGTGATAAATAAATGTCCTAAAATTAAATGTATTATTCCAAAATCATATGATTGCGAATTTTGATTCGAAATATTGTGCTGGTCACTTTTTTTCTGTGCGATTACAATAGATGCAAGACAAAAAAACATTTCAACTATAGCACATTTATTTCCCTATTTTTAACAGGATATTTAATTAATCAAATAATAAATAGAATATTATTAAAAATGATTTTATTATTATTACTCCAAGCATATGACATTTTATTTACAGCAGACAATCATGCGGCTAGTCACATGAGCCAGGGTTCCGAGGATCACAGAACTCGCTTTTCCACTGTGAATAAACTGCCATCTGAATCCATGAGTTTTATCACTGAGGTGCCTTGTAAATGTACTTTTACTGATGTTCAAATGATAAACAATTACCGTCCGAATAGGGCTTATGTCAACACATTATTCCAGCAATCTGTGGTTTCACTACAGTAGGGGGCACTGTTACAAATCTCCTGAAATATTACAGCATCACTGGATCCAAAAACAAGTGAAGAAGAAGAACTGCATGATCCAAATGGAGTGGATAGAAGTTGTTTAAACACATGTAATCTAATCTAATCCCTTGAAGTATTTATTTATTTATTTATTTATTTTGCCCAAAATAAATTTTAAGGTTGAATGTTGTTTACCAGACCAGGTTTTCTCCACAAGTGTTCAAAAAGGCAATTGCTACTTTTTATCTTACAATTTTGCAAACACTAATGTTTAGGGACTATTTTTCACTTTGAACTACTTGCTTATTAGCATTAGGGGTGTAACGATACATGTATACATACCAAACCATCACGGTCATCCTGGTCAGGTGCATAAGGCCTTTCAACGAATACAGGCAATTCACCCTCAATCCAGAAGAGGGCCCCCACAGTAATGCAATGCTGTTTGATAACCGCCAGCAGAAGAACAGGGAATGCCATGCGCACTTGAAAACAAAGCCCACTAGACAGTGACCATGTGCTGATTCTGAACGCGTCTCTCACTGACAAAGGAGTATACGTCTCCTGTATCCTACCTCTCTCATTCGGCATAAATCCAAATATTCCATAATATTTCCATATTTGCAATGTATCTGAATGCTAAACTATTATTTATTATGTAAAATATAGGATTTGTACTTCAGTTTCCTTCCAATGGTGACACAGTTGGTGGGTGCGCTGATGTTTGGTTCACTGTACTTTATTTTGATAAAGTACCACCTGCACTGTCATGTTAGCGTTGCTGGAACTGATATGTGTTGTGTGTGCGTGTGTGATCACTTCAACTGTTTCCTTATACCAGCAGAATCAACTTAAAACACTCCGTCATTTATTGTCTTATTAATAATGTATCACTTTAAAATGTCTACTTTTATTTGGGAACACTCACAATGAAAACAAAACGTGCTTTTGTAAAATAAAGAAAACAAGGAAAATAGGATGTCGCTTTCTGCCATTTGAGTTTCCTTTTAGTGAACAAATTAAGCATCACAAAAATGAACTGAAACTCAGCGTATATAGGTTTCGTTATGTGTTGCACTGTTTTTTACCTTGTTTATTTGTTAACTAAATCAAATATATTTCAAGTATTTATTCCTTATATGTATATACATTATGTACTGCAGATAGATTTTATATATATAACATTATAATTTAGTATAATATTTAGAATTTTCACATCTAGGTGGAAAAAATTGTAATTTGTATTGTTTTCTGTTCAAAATAAATGAAAATGAAACCGAGCATAGTCGATTTGTTTTTTGTTTTTTTTTCCTGTTGTACCGGAATCGTATCGAACCATGACCCCTGAACCCAGGTATGTACCAAACTGTGACTTCTGTGTACAGTTACACCCCTAATTAGCATGCATATTGCTAGCACGTTGGCTATTTATTAGTACTTATAAAGCACATGTTAGTGCCTTATTCTGCATTACCATTTTTAGATCCCTTAAGGTCCTTGCACACTGAATCCGAAATTTTCTTATGCGTTTTATAATTTTCTCGTATTCGTCATTCTTTCCTATTAAAATACTTGCTACAGATGCGAAAACGCAGAAAATCGTACCTGATCGATTTTTTTATTTTTTTACATGCAAAAATTTCAGACAAAAAATGTGGACTCAATTTAAGTTCTACATTACTAACTATTAATTAAGAGTTTATTGAAGTAAAAGTGATTGTTAATTAATAGTTGCTTAATAGTGAGAACAGACCCAAACTAAAGTGTCCCTTTTTCACGCAATTCTGACTTTTTCTGATTTTGAAAAAAAGTGATAATTGTGAGATATAAATCTTAACAATTCTGAAAAAGAAAAAAGTCAGAACTGTAAGAAAAAAAAAGATAAAAATTCACAATTAATGACCTTGTATATTTTATAATTATGTGATGAAAATGAGCCTCCATAACAACCAATAAAAAGTGATTAATTAAATAAAATATGGATAAGGGAAGGGAGAAGAAATAAATAAATTAGCTCTTATACTACTCCTCACAGTCGCAGCTCTCAAACACCACTGATCATTTTTCATTTTGCATATGTGTCACAGCTGATAAGAAAACCTGCAAAGTCCTGCTATATTTATATCTTCTGCATTATGTGTAAAAGCCTAAATGTTTCCAAGTACCCTTAAAAATGGCACACTGAGCAGACGGTGCAAGAGCAGGTCTCCATCTTCACAGAGTCGTGGCATACAGCTTTTAAAGCATTCGTCATTCATGCTGTCTGGCTGGGTCCAAAAGCGCAGCGCTGTGGCCCAAATGACAATGGAGCGTGTGATTAAAGAGAGAGACTGAGCAAAGGTGCTGCGCTGCATGAGAAAGAGCCTGAGAGTGTGGGTGGATAATGACTGAAGGCCGCCGCACCTTGCTCACATTACACACACATTCAGAAGTGCCTGTGTAAGCAAGCTGCAGTCATATCAGCTCAGCGCGGGTCCATGCGTCACTCTGCAAGTCCAAGTTTAATTAGCGTGAATTTGATTATTTATGTGGCATTGCGTCCCTGCTCTAATTAGACCATCTAATTAGGGATCCATTGTTTTCAGAGTTTCAATGTATGCGTCATTTGTCTTTAAAAAAAATCCTGACACGTTATATATAATAGTTTTATTTTGCTGGTTGATAGCTGTGTGCTAATGGCGTTTGCCATTACTGTTTCCCATAGTTTGGTGAAAAAGTGATAAAGAAATGAAATGTCCTAAAATGAAATGTCTTATTCCAAAATTATGATTGTAAATTGTGATTTGAAAAATTATGCTGGTCACTTTTTTTCCACACAATTACAAAAATCGAAGAACTGAAGCTTCAAAAACAGCATAAAAGCACTGCTCTGAAAGTCATAAATCCTGTGTAATAGTCTTCCACAGTCAAACGATACATTATGTCTGATTCTATTGAACTGCATCTTTAAAGAATTGAATGAGTTCACAAAGTGGCCTGAATTATTGGTTACTAACCAAATAAAAGTTTATCAGTTCAATGACAATAACACTGTAAATAACAGGGAACTTTCTCAGAACTTTGGCAAGGTTCTCTCAAACGTTCTTCTACTAATACATTCAGAAATCCTATTTTCATTAATTAATGGGGACATTAACGGATCGTTCTTAGTACACATTTTTGTTACCTGGGAATTTCTTCAAACTTTAGCATTTAGTAATGTGGCGTTTGTGCTCCAGTTGATTAATTCCTCAAAATCACATGTTGACACCCTAGCAACCACCTGGAACACCCTAGAAACCGCATTACAACATTCTAACAACCAATCAAAAGCAGGCAAGCAGTCAGCAACTACTGCACGCCAAACAAAGGTTGTTTTTTTGTTTTGTTTTGTTTTAAGGATATTTAAGTAATCACATTATTTATTTGGTTGGGTTAGCTTGGTGTATTAAGGACCATTTCGATTGTAGGCAATGTTCAACCCAATTCTAAGAAGAATTCATACACTAAATATTGTTGGTGTTTGTAAATAAGCTGGCATTTTAGTATGAATCTGTGTGATTTGTTGAAGGTCCACTGCTAAACTTAATCTTTCAGGGTGCATGAGCAGATTGTATGGAAATGTACAAATGAGACTGAAAGAATTCATATAAATTTACAGTATACATATACTGAAGAACGGTCATGAGAGCGAGTGGGAAATGTTGGTAGTGCTGCTGAAAGACCGTGTTTGTGTGCACATCCCTGATGATCATCCGTCCTGGAGTCTTTAACATGCAGTTGTGAGTGCAGATCTACAGGAATCTGTGTGCAGATGTAAAAGTCTGGCTCATGCTGCATATGTGTGTGGATCTGTGATGGGAAACGGCGAACTACTGGCACGACTTACACTAATTATACTAATTTTGCTGTTGTTCTACTTGATAGATTTATTGTTTATAATAATCTGATAGTATAATAATGAGCATATTAGCCTCCCCCATATGTGAATATGAGGAGTTCATACAGTGAGCTCTTGTTTGGAGAGCAGTTGAAATGCACAATTTCCCTGACCTACTTACAACACCTCCACATAAGCTCTCAATCCACAAACACACACACACGTTACATGACACTCTGTTTAATACATAATACAAATGAGAGCATTTCAGCACACTGGCGTTTGAAATGCAAGAGCCACTGACAAACTATCTAGCACTTCTGTCATGTATGTGACCTAGCAGCAATCATGCCTAATCAAACTGGCCTTACTCAAATCAGCTGTGTATTACAGTACATGAAATGTTCTCACGCTTTACATTACATTTCAAAAACCAAATCTGTGTTTGTGCCTTTTCAGCCAATCAGAAATACCTTGTGTGTGTCTATCACTCTGTCAGAGTGGGGGTGTGAAGATCAACCAATAGTTGGTTCTAACAATATTTTTCTGAAATTTTCAGATATCAGTTTAGTAATATCAGATAACTGATATAACTGGCACCTTTTGGTGGGTGTTCACAGGCACAGTAACTTGCTTTGCTTTATTCAACAGGCATTCATGCTCAAATGAGATACGTTACATTAATATTACCTATGCTGATTAGTCTCATTAAGCTGCTATTCACTCTGTTGATGTTCAACATAATGACCGCATGTGGCTTCAAACAAGATCCCCTCATTAACAACCCTAATATTAAGATTTCCTATTTATCTCAGTATAATCATCACTTACAGTTCTGTAGAAATTAGTGATTGTGGTACTGTTTGAGTAAAATCTTCCATTTGAAAACATTAGGGAAAAAATCCATGTTTTTTTTTTTTTATGTTTTTTATTGTTTTGATATAAAAATGAAGTAAAATATTAAATAAATATTGGTTCCGCGTATAAACATACTAATATCAGTTATAAAAAAAAATCTATATGGGTTGATCTCTGTTGTGGTCTAATTCAAAGTCTGGTCTTTTTGTAATCACGTGATCTCAGATACACCCATCCACATTACGGAAGACTATTTAAGATGATTTTCTAGTTAGTGTTTGTGCATTCTAATAAAAAATATTTCACATTACGATTCAGCTCAGCTCCACTAGGGTCACTTGTCTTTCCTCCAGCACAGTATGTACATTAGAGCGAGCAGCCTATGCTTTGTCAACATGAGCTGCAGTGTGCAGGCTTTATGTTGTGCACTGCAAATTGTTTCCATGTCTCTAGTACTTAAGAGGTCTTCAGCCATAAATAAGGACATGCACACAAAAACAGTTTACTAGAAAATGTAATTTCTCAATGAACGCCTGAGGGCCCCTTCAGGTCAGAGGGCCTCTTGAGGAAGCTGCACAGTGTCTGCAATGTGAGGGCCTGTGTGTTCAACACAAGACGCAGGGGAAGGCGTCCCGTACTCTAAAAACTGCAATGTCATCGGAAATTTAAGGGCCCTTCTCAGCACAAACGCCTCTTAGAGTTATTACTGCCTATCGGAGCATCCAGTCTTCTGGACTTAATGGCTCCCTCTGGGTGTTCAGAAGCCAAATAAATGCAATTATGCTTGTTTCATGCCCACTACATTTGTGACGTTATAGTGCATGCTTTTTAATTGAAATAAATGACTGGTGTATGTTTCCAATGCAGTGCACACTCAATCCATGCAATTCTCAAAAGACAACAGCATGTGAACTTTACAGGTGAAGAGAAAATGACTTAAGACAGATAGTATCACATCACTTACAGCTGGAGCTGCTGCCCAGAGTACTGAGTATTTCTGAAGCATTCAATTTTATTTGGTTGATGATATCAAATTAACTAATAACGTGAATATGTGTAATGATTGTAATGAATTATTTGATAAAACGTCACAAAAAGTTTTCATTTGTTAACATTATTTAACTACATTAAATAACAATGAACACCATTGCATCAGTGTCTCAGCAATGGATGCTCTGCAGTGAATGGGTGCCGTCAGAGTACAAACAGCTGACAAAACATCCCAATAATCCACAGCACTCCAGTCCATCAGTTAACATCTGGAGAAGACAAAAGATGAAACAAATCCAACATTAAGATATTTTTAACTATAATAAGATTCCATAAACCATAACGCTTCCTCCAGTGAAGAAGTGTTCTGGTCTGAATCAGGAGAAAAATCTGCACAGATCAAGCACCGTTGACAACAGGAGATTAACTTTTATACTGGAGGAAGCATTATTATGGATTGTAGACTCAGTGAAGCAATGGTTTTAAGTTAAAAACATCTTTAATTGATTATGGATTTGTTTCAGCTTTTGTCTTCTCCAGATGTTAACTCTTTCCCCGCCAGCATTTTTGAAAAAAGTTGCCAGCCACCGCCAGCGATTTTTACGATTTTTACTAAAATTTGATGGCCTCCAATATATTTTGCTGTATGAATATTTCAATATGAAACACAACAAAATAAAGATCAGAGCCTCTACTTAAAAAAAATAAAAATAATAATAATATGTTTTATTATATCTTAAAGCATTCTTTTTTATCAACACTTGAATATAGGTAGGTTTCATAAAAATGTATATTTCTAAACAAAAAGGTGAGAAAATAATTTTTTATCAAAAACTACATCTGGATAATATTCAGTATGATTATCAAAGCATAAATTAAGTAAATAACTTCCATCAACACCTTAAAAGCTTGAACGGACATATACCACTTCCTAGATCAACATTTTACTCCGTAACATTATGCAGTTTTCATTCATATGCTGTATATTGCTGATGATGGCATTATTTTTAATATGCATCTGTTTACATGAGAGATCGCTCGTTTCTCCATCCTGTTCACATGTGTTTTTGTTCGGGAGGTTTTGTACTCGTTCAGAAGATGTGTAATAGCGCCCCTGAGTATATAACGTAGTCGTATGTGTTATTGTTTGGTTGGGTATATTTGTGTTATAATTTGTGAGGTTGCTCGTCAATGGCGGGCAAAGACTTGACTGATGGACCGGAGTGGTGTGAATTACTTGTGGATTATTGTTATGTTTTTATCAGCTGTTTAGACTCTCATTCTGACGGCACCCATTCACTGCAGAGCATCCATCACTGAGACAATTATGCAATGCAACATTTCTCCAAATCTGACGAAGAAACAAACTTATTTACATCTTGGATGGCCTGAGGGTGAGTACATTTTTAGCTAATTTTCATTTTTGGGTGGACTATTCCTTTAAGACAGATACTTTAATAGTGCATCAGATTTGAACATTCATAAGATGGTTGTATGTTGTAAAAAAAAAAAAAAAAAAAAAAGGTTTATTGGGTGATTACTGGAGTACGTTTTACAAGAAAATACTATATCAGTCTTTCTACTTCAAAATGTAATGTTTAATTTAACGAGTAACTTGCTATTTCTTTGCACTTATTTTTAAAACATTTACAAGTTTTACCTTACTTTCTTCTTAATGTTACACTGTCAGATATGCAAAAGAAATCTATTGTATCTCTTGCTCTGGCTACTGTGTATAGACCACCAGGGCCATATGCAGATTTCCTAAAAGAATTTGCAGATTTCCTCTCAGACCTATTGGTTACTGTTGATAAAGCGCTAATTGTCAGAGATTTTAACATTCACATTGATAATACAAATGATGCATTAGGACTTGTGTTTACTGACCTAATAAACTCTTTTGGAGTCAAGCAAAACGTCACTGGGCCAACTCATCGTCTTTATCATACACTAGATTTAATTACATCACATAAAATCGATCTTACTGATATAGATATCGCACTTCAAAGTGATAATGTTATTGACCATTTCCTTGTATCGTGCATGCTGCGTATTACTGATATTAACTATATGGCTTTGCATTATTGTCCAGGAAAAACTATTGTTCCAACCACCAAAGATAGATTCATAAATAACCTGCCTGATTTATCTCAACTGCTCTGTGTACCCATAAATACACAAACTAGACAAAATGACTAGCAACATGGGCACTATCTTCTCTTATACATTAGAAGCTGTTGCCCCCATCAAATTGAAAAAGTTTAGAGAAAAATGTACTGTGCCATGGTACAACAGTAATACCCACTCTCTCAAGAAAGAAACTCGTAGTCTTGAGCGCAAATGGAGAAAAACTAACTTGGAAGTTTTTAGAATTGCATGGAAATGCAGTATGTCCAGCTATAGACAGGCTCTAAAAACTGCCAAGGCCGAGCATATCCACAAACCAAAACAACCCAAGGTTTTTATTTAGCACAGTGGCTAGATTAACAAATAACCAGACGCCAGACGCAACCAGACTCTAAATATTCCCTCACAGTTTAATATTAATGACTTTATGAATTTCTTCACTGATAAAATAGATAACATCAGAAATACAATAACAAATGTAGATTCTACAGCGTCTAATACTTCAGCTTCATTCATCGCACCCAAAGAAAATCTGCAGTGCTTTACAACTATACGACAGAAAGAGCTAAATAAACTTATCACTGCATCTAAACCAACAACATGTTTATTAGATCTTGTACCCGCTAAATTCCTGAAAGAGTTGTTACCTGTAGCATAATTACGTCTCGGTTACGTATGGTTACCCTTGTTCCCTGAAATAGGTAACGGAGACGTTACGTCGGATGACCGACAAATTCGGGATATCACTTAGATAGACCAATCTACTTTGAGTGTAAACGAAACGAGCTAATGCACATTGTCATGTGATTATTGCATTCAGCTGCCGCTGATCACAGTGTGAGTATAAGTAGGCAACAGGTGCACTGCATATTCAGGTTTTCGCTGAGGAGCCGAGCCGGTGACCCAGCCGCTCAACGGTGGTACAGAAGCTGTGACTTTACACATATGGGATCCACTAAGGTCTCTACATATGGAACCCAGCCCTTCGCGGATTCATCAAGTGAGGGCCTGGCGCCAGACGCTCCGCCATGTCTGGCTGCCGAGGGGACAGAGGAGCTCAACAGGGTCTACTGTACTTTTTGGAGCAGTTAAAGCAAGCCGACCCGAAGCCGGGGCCACTTAGTGCTTCTACCCATTTGAGCTGAGAACACAGGAGGATATCGGCTCCACACGAAGGCTATAGAATCTAGCAAACATGTTAAGGGATGCTCAGCACTACAAATATCTGTCAGCGAGGCGCCACGTGCCAGCCCCCAGGAGGATGCAACACTTCTAGTTGAGTGAGCTCGCAACCTGAATGGGCAGGATACACCCTGTGCCTGATACGCCAGGACGATGTCATCCACTATTCAGTGGGCCATCCTCTGCTTGGAGACGGCATTCCCCTTCTGCTGGCCTCCATGACAGACAAAGAGCTGGTCTGAGGTCCTGAAGCTTTGTGTCTGGTCTACGTAACATCTTAATGCTCGGACGGGACAAGGCAAAGCTAGGGCTGGGTCTGCCTCCTCCGGAGATGCTGAAGGAAGTAGTGGGAACCTTGGGCACATAGCCGGCCCGGGGCCTCAGGGTTACCTGGAAATCAGCCAGCCCGAACTCTAGGCACGAATCGTCAACCGAAAATGCGTGCAGGTCCCCTACCCTCTTGATGGAGGCCAGTGCAAACACTGGCCTCCAGTGCACGCAGGCCAGTGTCTTTATTGACAGAAACTTCAGCTTGACTGTCTGCAAAGACTCAAATGGGCCCTGCTGTAGTGCTGTGAGCAGTAGAGTCAGGTCCCAAGAGGGTATAGTGGGGGCCGTGGAGGATTTAGCCTTCTCACCCCCCTAAGGAACCTGGTGATCAGGTCATGCTTCCCCAGCGACTTCCCTTCCACAGGGTCGTGGTTAGCAGCGATAGCAGTAACATAAACTTTAAGGGTGGAGGGAGACAGCCTTCGCTCCAACCTTTGCTGCAAAAAGGACAGCACGACTCTGATTGGGCATCTTCGGGGGTCTTCTGGGTGAGAAGAACACCACTCGACAAACAGCTCTCGCTGAAGTGATGGTGTCAACCACCTCTTGGGGTAGATCACCTAGAACCTCTGCGTCCCGTCCAGGGTCCAGACATGAAGTTTCCAGTTGAGCAGCCCAGGAATGTGAACAGCACGAAGCGACCTCAGATGCTTCTGACTCCAAAGGAGGAGGTGGCAGGCTAGTTGTGACATGCGATGGGAGTGCAGACCACCTTGTCGGTTGATTTAAGCAACGGTCGCAGTGCCCAACAACCCGAAGGCCCAACAGGCTGAGGTGTGAGAGCACCAAGTCCCTGTGTTCGGACAACTGATCCTGAGACTGAGCGAGTATGAGCCAGTCGTCAAGGTAGTTGAGAATGTGAATGCCCCGTTCTCTCAGAGTGGTAGCGGAATTTGGACACAATTGCATCATAACCGATCGCTCCACCTGGGGGACTCCTGTGTACCCCCTCACTGCACCACCATCAAGAGTGGTGAGGGAGGATGGGCCATTGCGGCGGTTTCTGGCAGTGAAAGGTGCCATCCACGACCCAGTGAGCACATCATGCACCAGGAAGAAAGACACTGGGATGGGGCCCTGAGAACCAGCACGAGCCATGCCAAGATACCATTCATCCAACCTCGAGGGTTCGGGACGTGGTGGAATTTTCCACTCGAGCCTGACACTCTCTGCGGCCCGGGAAAGCATAGCCATCATTTCCGAATCCAGCACCGCTGGTCACCCAGAGGGTGGCAGTGCTGATGGATCTTCCTCCCCAGAAAAGTCTGGCTCACCCTCCGATGCAGCGATCGACATCCGATCATCAGGGGGAGCTGCGGAAGATACAGGTGGTACCCCCGCGGTGGGTCCACTCTGCTCTCTCGACAGCTCCACTGGTTTCGAAGTGCTGGCGGATGGAGGGGTTCCCCTAAAAGGGGAATTCCTCACCGTCATCATAAGACCAGTCCGGCTGGTGACAGAAATAGGGTGCCCCCGGCTACCACCAGAGGGAACCCCAGATCTAGACATCGGCACGGGCACTCCGCCCCTTTGTAGGAAACAGAGTGTGGTCCACAACTCCGAGACAGTCATCCTCCCGTAATGGGAGCATGATTCATCCGCAAAAGCCACCTCAGCGTGCTTAATGCCCAGACACATGAGGCAGCAATCATGACCATCACCCGGCACCAAGTAACAAACGCATCCAGAAACGCACGGGTGGAAAGGCATCTTTAAAAAGACATTTCACCCATGAATGCTCTTTTAGAGAGACTGCTCTTTTAGTGTGCTGAAGCACACTGGGGAGATGGCTGCCTGCAACACACACAGGAGATGTAACCCACTCGACACGGGAAAACCACCATCGCTGAAGCGCCGTAGCACCAACACAAGATCCCTCGAAGATCGTGCTTGACTCATCTTGCAGACTCAAAGCAGGAGATCAGGAGCAGAACAATAGAACCGTTCAGCTCCGAAGCAAAAAGCTGAATATGCGGTGCACCTGCTGCCTACTTATACTCACGCTGTGTTCAGTGGCAGCTGGATGCATTAATCACATGCCAATGTGCATTGGTTCGTTTAGTGTACACTCAAAGTAGATTGGTCTGTCTAGATATGGATAGATATTCGTCGGTCATCCGACGTGACATCGAGAGTGAACGACTGAAAGGGAACCGCTTCTCAATATTATTAACTCGTCGTTATCTTCAGGTCACATCCCAAAACTATTCAAGCTGGTGGTTATTAAGCCTCTTATTAAGAAACCACAATTAGATCCTAGTGAACTGGCAAATTACAGACCAATTTCAAATCTCCCGTTTATGTCTAAAATTGTATATATATTTTCAAATTACTTTCAAATGTTGTACTAAAAATAGAACCTATATACAGCATGCTAAACATTGCTACTGTAGTTATTACTGTGATATATCACAGCATATGAAAAAAAAAAAGATTGGCTCCAGATTATTTTTCCACCATAACAGAACTGTTCATATGCAGCTAGTGTTGCACATCAAAAATGAACATAAAAGCCTTAACACAACCCAACATGTCAAATGAAGTGAGTATTCATCACAATGATTAGAGTCGTCCCCAAGGGGCCACAAAATGATATTGCAGGATACCGCTCTCGGTCTCCCAGGAGTGCCACTTCACTACTAATTTAATTATTATAACAGGCAATTAATTAAACAGCCTAATTGAACCGAGTAACACTGATAGAGCACTAGTTATGTCCTATTTTTAGGAGGTAGCTCTCCTCTGTTGGTTAGTCCCGTATCCATGTCCTGTCTGCTGGCTGTGTGTCGATAGCATCTAGCGTGGCACTTTAGAGGCTTTCTGAGCGGTTCTGTGGAGTCGGCCATTAACGTTATCAAGTTATTTATTCTCAGAGCCTCTTTCCACTGGCCTGCATTTTCCATTGCTCTGAATGTCAGAAAGCTCTAGCTGTGATTTTCCATTATTCTCTACACTGTAGACTATACATCCAACTCCTTGCGCCCGTCCTGATTCGATGAATGTATGCTATACCATCATCTTTAGGATGAAATGCATGGTAATCTGATTAGGCTTCCTCAGATTTGCTCAACACATTTCAAAACTGGTCACCTGTTAAACATGAATGGCAGAAATATGACCATTTACTGTATGACACATGGCTTCATGGACTTCTATGTCCCAGAGAGTATATGATTTCAAGTCAAAAGGCAATTCTGTGCAATGATGCTAACATACTTGTATATTTATGATTCATAAAATTCTAACTATGAACATCATTTGAAGAAAAAGACTATAATGCATGTACAGTATACAAACTGCAGGACAAACTATATAGTGTGGATGTTAAAGTGTTTTAAATTGCATTTTAGCACAATTATACCTGAAATTACTATTTTCAGATAAAGAAATGCACCAATATTGTCAAAACATATTTTGTGGTGCTGTTTAGCCTTGGGAAGTGTGGATAGCTTCCGGCTGCCATGGTTGTGTTGGCATTAAGTGAATGTGTGCTCGAGGCATTTTAACACAGCCCAGAGCCACCAACCAGCACACGGGTCACGTGATCTCCGTGTGTCCTTTCATTACACTGACACTAGCTGCGTTCCAACTGGCAGGGTCCCTACACAGTGTTCACTGCTCAGCACAGGATATGTGTTACAATTTCACCGCATTTGAGAAAATACATTCTGAACACCCTGAAACGTCATCACACACAACTTGTGCCTATTAGAGTTAGAAATACAATGGCATCATATACATAATAATGACACCTCTGCTATCCTTTAAAACTAAAAGACTTTTAAATCCCATAAGAGTACAAAAAGTCTTATAATAGTCAAAGCATTCACAACGGTCATCTTATAATAATGATTTAGCCTATTATTTAAGCTGTTGGGTTGGATTTAATTAGAAATGTTTTTTTGCATTCATCTTTGCATGGTTACAACATGTCCATTAACAAAGAAAAGAAAGTGACAGTGTGTGACGTGTTGTGTGTTAGTGAGAAGTGTGTTAGTTCTGACAGTTTGAAGCCACAACTGTGATCTACACAATTCAAAAAGCCTCATTCATCGTAGGGAAAAAGGAAAAGAGGAAAGAGGATTCATAACAACATCAGTTATCTAATATGTTTACGTGTAGTTGTCCTTTATTTATTTATTTATTTATTTTTTACATTGTCTTTACATTAGAAGCACAACTCACATCAGTAAGTTTTATGCCTCAACCACTAGAGGGACGAATCATCCCTAGTGCATCCATCTATTAAACACTTCTGGTCTCATAAAATAATCACATGCCTATAGCTTTACCTTTGGGATACATTAAAAAAATGTCCTGTTTCACTCTGGGATACTCAACATTACACAAATACAATGGTTTTCATGTGGACTTGAACAAATATGTTTTATGTGCCAAACTGCGCCAGTACACAAGACTGCCGTAAAATCAGTGTTGTCATCAGTAAGATCACATGTTGACCTCTGACACAAGAGTAACTGCTGAGAACACAGGTGCTCAGATCTTATCAGGAGGGTAGGTTGTTTCATAACAAAGCCGTTCACCTTCACACGCTAGGGAGGAAATATTGACCGAAACTCCGGTAACCTCTCATGTTGGCTTGATCACTGCCATGGTGAAAGAGGTTTCTCAGCCCATTGCTCATATTACAGCTGACGATCACTCACGAGGTGTGTGGCTAAAGAGAGTAATGTGGTTCAGTGTACACACACCTGTAATGCACATCACTGTTTGTCTAAACACCAAACTCGCTATTTATATGGTGATCTGTGAGTGATACACTGCATGACAACAGACTACAGTTACAATAATGAGCCACATTACTCAGTGGAAGAAATGGTTATTGTGATCATTAATATAACTCTATTAATACACTATACAAACAATTTAAGCAAAATCTCACAACTTCAGGCCAATAAATGGTACACTTTTCAAATGTGCACAGCATTAACAGCACTGGAAATGACTGAGATTCACTGGAGCAATCCTAGTGGGAGGAGTTTAGAATATACAGTAAATATGTTATGGCATATGGACACCAAACCAAACTGAAGAAGCAAACAGGAGTTTTATTCACAGTTTAAGCAATACGGTTTATGGCAGGTAAGTAAGCAGTTCTATTAATGGTTGGAATGAGCAATGAGAATCTGCTAATGATATGGCAGGTAAGTAAGCAGTTCCATGAACAGGACTTTCCTTTATTGCAGTTGCAGGAGATCATTGATGGAGGAGCAGGATGGTGAGCACACACCTCATCTTCAGGCTAAGTATCTAGGTAATCCTTACACACATATACAGGAAACACGAAGAAGGGGAAGGCACGCTAGAAGTAATCACAGGAGATACACACTGGAGCTATACACTGGAGATATTCATTGGAGTTCTTCAATGGAGATCAGGAGTCCACTAAGTAGGGCTGTAAAAATAATCGAATCCGATTTTAATGCGTATCTCATCAGTAAAGCCAGTTCCATGATTAGTAGTAATAAGTAGTAATACCTGCTTTCAGATGGAGCACCATTTACACACAGAGCTATAGTTCACTGACAAGCTACACAATATCGCTTTCAAAATCGAGCGAAATTTATCAAATGCGATTCATTGCCGATTTTGAACACAATATTGCATAGTTTTTTCAGTGAACTACAGCTCTGTGTAGTAAATGCCACTCCATCTGAAAGCACGTGCTGGAGATTTACTACTAATCACAAAACCGGCTTTACTGACGAGATGCGCATGAAAATTGCATTCTATTATTTGCTCAGCAATACCCCTTAGCACAAACAAGACTGGACATTGAGGTGAGATTAGATGTGTACTTAAGTAGCAGTCTTAATGAGGGATCCTGATAAGACCCTGATAAGATCCTGATGAGGAGCAGTTATGGCTGCTTAATATTCGGATGAGGGTGAATGTTGTGACTGGGTGACATCAAAGCCTGCCCAATCCATGACAGTACCCCCCCCCCCCCCCATGGACCTGCCCTGATGGCTGAAAACCTTGATGTCGAGGTAGCCGATCTCTTCCACGGGGTGCAGGACAATCAGGGTTAGAGTCATGGAAGATTGAGAGCAGAGTAGGATCCAGGACAGGGTTATTCAAATCTTACCCTCGAGGGCCAGTGCACTGCAGAGTTTAGCTCCAACCCTGATCAAACTCACCTACCTGTGATTTTCTAATTATCCTGAAGACACTGATTAGCATGCTCAGGTGTGTTTGATCAGGGTTGGAGCTAAACTCTGCAGTGCACTGGCCCTTGAGGGTAAGATTTGAATAACCCTGATCTAGGGTACAATCTCTGGGGATCCATGCAAGTTATGCCAATATCTTTGACCTCTGCTGGGCCAGGCTCTGCAGAGCAGGAACAGGAGTGTGATATGGTTTAAGGAGTGAAACATGGAAAGAGGGATGAATCTTGTAATATGAGTGGAGTTGCAACTGTTGGGTGATTGGGTTTATCTGTCTGGTGATGGTGAAGGGGCCAATGAATCTGGGACTGAGCTCCTAGCTGGGCAGGTGTATCCTGGTGGCTGTGGCAGAAGGTTTGTAAGAAACAACCAATCTGCTGGATCTTTCTCTCTGTCTGCCCCGTTGACTGGGGATGGTAACCGAAAGACAGGCTCACAATCAAGCGGGTAAAGAATGCTTTCCAGACCTTGGAAATTAATTGAGGCCCATGTCTGATACAATGTTGTGATCGAAAGGAATCTGAAGACATGATCGAAGAGGTATTCTGTTGTTTTCATCAAGGTAAGGATGCCTTTGAGAAGAAGCAAATGGCATGGCTTGGAAAATAAATCACTGACCACAAGAATGGGGGCAGGTCCATGGGCTCAGGCTCCTCAGCCTTGACATACTTGGTACATGGATGATAAGAAATAGAGAAATTTAAGCGGGTGTTAAATAAACCCCATCTTGCCTGGCGAGAATGTAATCTCTTGGCTTCTCAAAGATATTCTAGGTTCTTGTGTTCAATACAGTAAATGGTTGTTGAGCCCCTCCAACCAATGCTTCCACTACTCAAGTGAGAGCTTGATGGCCAGGAGTTCTCTGTTGCTGATGTCGTAGTTTTTCTCTGTCTAGGTGAGCTTCTTAGAGAAGATGGCACATGGATAGATTGATTGCATGCATTGTAACTCCTTGATGTTGGTAGGTGTGGGCCAGTTCTTAACAACTTCTACCTTTCTCTCGTCCATCTGGATACTATGTTTGCTGATGTTATAACCAAAGAACTGCAGCTTTAACCTGTTAACCCGCACCTGGATGCCAGCGCACTGAACGCTCTTTGTTTGCACGTGTCAATGTTTATGAATAGATTAAATGAAAAGGAACATAATTGATCTTGACAAACTATATATCATTCTAAAGATCTAAGCCAATAACTTTGTAACATGGATGGTAATTCCTTTGTTTACGTCTCATTTCTTAGGGGACAGTTATTGTTTGTATCCGTTATGGAATAACTTGTACTCAAAAAACTGCATTTTGGTAGTAAAAAGCAACATGGTTTTGTAGCATACAGTGTCACAAACAGAATGAGACCATCCACTAAAAAAAAGTCAAAGATACACAGAATATTGTTTATTTGAATTCTGGCACTCTCTCGTGACAGCTCATGATGCACGCTGTGAAGCACCTGTCATCTGTTTGGGGCATAACTTAGTGATCGGCTTTTTGCACAAATAATTCTTTCTTTTTTTTCATATATGTTGTGTGTTAGGGGTGTCGCGATATACCGGTATTGACGATAACCGTGATATTCAAAGTAACAATTATCAATATTGTGTTAATTTAATGTGTGACGGAATACCGCAATATTTAAAATGAACAGTTCTCTTATGATAACACCACATGTAAATACTCCAGCGCCAGTACCTGGTTGAGCTCCCAGGTTGCAGTATTGTGCCTCAATGCTGACACCTGTCACACGAGAAGAAGACGCAGCACTGCAGCTACTCTGAGGAGAGCCGTGTTCAGCAGAGTAAGTTGTCATTATTTTACTAGTCATAGAATGGGAAACGTTATATTAACCTGTTAACAGTGGTTTTCTGTGTTCATATATTTAAATAAAGGGTGATTATTTTAATAAGTACTGGATTTTCTTTAATCATCTTATTTTTGTTTTTGCAATCAATACAGCCTGTGCGTAGTAACACTTTATTTCTTTGTTCAAATCTATTAACAGTTACACAATTAAAATTGATTTTGAAAAACTGAGGGACCACATTGCTACGTTAAACTCTGTAAAATGTTAAGATGGTCGCAGTGCCATGCACTTAATGCCTCATCTGCGGTCATTCTTCAATAAGGTTCATTAGTTAACATTAATTAATTACATTAGTTAACATATATAAATAACATAAATAATAATGAACAATATTTCCACAGCATTTATTAATCTTAGTTCATGTTAATTTCAGCATTTACTTATGCATTATTAAAATCACAAGTAGTGTTTGTAAAAATTAATGCACTATGAACTAACATGAACAATGAACGACTCTATTTTTTTTATTAACATTAACAAAGATTAATAACTTGAGTAATAAATGTATTGTTCATTCATGTTAGTTAATATATTGATGTTAACAAATTACATTTTATTGTAAAGTGTTACTTTTAATATTTATTCATCATACTGTTGAACTTGACAGTATTTTCTCTCTTGTTATTTCATAGGAGCTTCAAAGAAGAAGGAGAAAGCCAGAGTATTGTTCCCTGCGTTTATCAGTATTGTTTATGTTCGTTGGGTGAAAAAGGAAAACTCAATAAACAAAGTAAAAAATAATTTGACTGATATCTTTCCCCCCAAGGTTTCTATAGATATCACGATATATCGACATCGTGAATTCTTATGGCCACAATAACCGTGATATGAAAAATCTAATATTGTGACAGCCCTAGTGTGTGTTTTGTGGGAAATGTGATTGTATCTGCATGATTACCATCTGTATGACCGCACATCAGCGTGTGATTACTGTGTGTATGACAGCTATCAGTGTGAATGCAGTCAATATAAATGGCCATGACTGAGTGTGATTATTGACTATGTGGCCGGCCATCTGTTTGACTGCCATCTGTATGACCGGCCATCAGCATGTGATTACTGACTGTATGATAGCTATCAGTGTGAATGTGTCTATACGAATGGCTATTAGAGTGTGATTATTGACTATATGGCCGGTCATCTGTATGCTTACCATCTGTATGAATGGCCATCAGCATGTGATTACTGACTGTATGAGCAGCTATCAGTGTGAATGCTGTATGTATAGCAATCACAGTATGTACTTGGCATACATACTGTAGTTATTTTTTTTTTTATAATTTCTTTTTGTTACTCAAAAATTATTTTTATTGTATTGTTCTAGTGTTATTATTGATTGTTTGTTTGTTTTCTGTGATTCTGTGTATTGTTTTCTAATTGAAAAACTATGCAGTGATATGTTTAATAACTAAAATACTTTGTAGAACCCTTCAATACATTTGGTAAATATTTTCCTCTGGGGGGGACTAGACATATGGTTACAAAAATGGTTACAGGAATCTAATTTTTCATGGTCTCTTCTTCAGATTTGAAATATAAACTCATGAGACATGTGACTTTCAAACCATTACTTTTCTGGATTGCTCCAGGACTTTATATGAAAAAAATAAAAATAAAATAATAATCAGTGTGGTACAATTTCTTTCAAGACACTTCAGTGTCTATAACTTTTTATCTTTTTGAGCATTATCAACTCTGGATGATGGATAGTTAAGCCCAAAGGGTCTTCTTTCCCAAGACACCAAAATTGTGTGTAGTACACTGAAGTCAGGAACAGTTACAATTTTAAGTTAGGTATGTCATTTTCAGCTGTGAGTCCCAAAATGGGGGGTGCAGGTTTACAGGTTAAGGAACAGATAGAATTCTCTTGTGGATGCATTTCAGGACCTTACTGACATACTGGCGATGTTTAGCCATGCTCTTTGAGTAAATGATGATATCATCAGTGTAGACTAGTACAAACCAGTGGAGGAACTCCCAGTGCACTTCATGCATGAGATCCTGGAATACAGAGGGGGCCCTGACAAGTCTATATGGCATGAGCAAGTAACCATACTGGACATTGGGTTTTACTAATGCCATGTAGCTGGAGATCAGGAGAAAAGGTAAGTAGTCCACTTAGCACAAATGAGACCGGGCAAAGAGGTGAAATGAGGTGTGAGCTTAAGTAGCAGTCTTAATGGGGGATTCCTGATAAAATGCAGGTGTGGCTGCTTAGAGTGACGTTAGAGCCTGGCCAATCCAGGACAAAATACCACTATAATTTAATAATTTAATAGGGCTGGTTTTTGACACAAATTTCACAATTCGATTCTCATTCACAAGCTTGCGATTCGATTCAATATTGATTCTTTTGAATATATATAAGGTACAGTACATGCCAAATTTTCTCAAGGAAAAAAAAGTCTGTTGGTACTACACAGTAGCGGAGTGGCAATCGGGAGAGTCAGGACTTTTCCTTGTGGGTCAGTAGTGTTTTGAGGCCTTGAGGGCCGGTCTTCTAATAGTTATACATTGCGAGTTATATTAGCAACACCATCTGGTGGCCTGATGTGCGGCCGCTTTCCGCTGGTCAAACTGTGCAGCCTCTCTGCTCAACACAGTATATAAAAGTGCTCAACCCATTCGGCAGGTCCAACCATGTCTAGGATTTTCAAAAATATAGGGGGATCAGTGAGCGGCCCCTCCCCAAATAGCATAGTCTTTTGGCCTTTGATGTAAAAGCCACCGAACACCTCTTTTTCCTCATCACGTTCTGGAAGTCTAATGTCCGTGTGAAAAGGAAAACTGAAAGGTGGCGCTGAGAAGGTCAGACTCAAAAGGAAAAAAAATATGGAGGAGGCAGTGAAATGCTCCAAAATAACAGACATGTTCTGGGCATCAACGAGCAAAGATACTACAGGTGAAATAAACTGAAGCACATGTCTTCAAAGCTAGGCACAAATGGGAATTAGCACCAGCTACCAGCCAGCCAGCCAAAAGCTTGTGAAATTTGAAAGTAGCGGTGGTAAATAGAACAACGCATAGAACACAACCTAAAAGGTAGCAATTTCACTGGATCTAAACAAATCAATCTAACCATAGATGTGACCAGTAGCAGTGGCTTTCATAATATATATTAAATAATTTTGCAAGGGTTCTATGACGTTAGTAGTATTTTTTTTTTTTTTTGAAGCATTTTTTTTGTTTGTTTTTGTTTTGACCACGAAGCCCGGTGGTCTACGAAATTTCCCAGTAGATTTTTTTGGTCCCACTCCGCCCCTGGTACTACATTACTATTATGTTGAAGGTTAAAATTGAATGATTTGTTAAAATTACACTTAATGAAGTTTTAAAGGGGTGCTATTATGCTTTTTCACTTTTTCAACTCTAGTTAGTCTGTAATGTTGCTGTTTGAGCATAAAAAATATCTGCAAAGTTACAAAGCTGAAAGTCCAATTCAAAAGGAGATATTTTATTTAACAGAAATCACTTTTCAAAAACTACAACGAACGACTTGTTTGGACTACAATGCATATTTTCCGTGATTTGTGATATCACAAAGATCGACGAATGGGACGAGACCTGGTTGAACTGCACTAGAGAAAGGCAACAAGTGTTATTATCACTATGTTGGAGGCACGCTAACCTTCCAAAGGCAGACAAACTTAGTGGTTACAATCATCCGGGTTTAA
Source organism: Cyprinus carpio (assembly GCF_018340385.1). Taxonomy (NCBI): domain Eukaryota; kingdom Metazoa; phylum Chordata; class Actinopteri; order Cypriniformes; family Cyprinidae; genus Cyprinus; species Cyprinus carpio. The sequence goes on along the minus strand of NC_056607.1, from coordinate 1,485,841 downwards.
ATCGCGCTCAAAATGATTTGATTTTAATGCAATATTTACACTAGAGCTCACAGCAGGCGGATATGATATAGGGCATGACATTTCCTGACCAGGCGCCGAGTGCTGTCAATCACAACACACATTGGCCCAGCTAACCAATCACAACACAGACTGTCACAGCTAACCAATCACAGCGCATTTCGGATTTCAGAAGGCGGGCCTTCATTTGATGCAGGAACTATTCCAGCCGTTCATGCCAGACTGGGGAGAGAGGTGTTGTAATAATGTAAAATACATAAAAAAAATATGTTTTTCAACAACCTAGTATGAGAGCCTGTTCTACTACACTCCCAAAACAAAATAAAGACCTTGTAAAAGAGCATAATAGGACCCTTTAAAAATAATAAAGTTACAGTTACTTCATATTCTACTTCAATTCATTTTTTTTAATATAAACATAATGGTGTCTGTCATTAAAACTTGATAGATTAAATCAAACATAAATTAAACATTGAAGATCAGTAAAATGTATTATGAATATGTTATTTGGTGAATATATTTAGCAAAATGCCCCTCTCTACAGTTTATTTTTCTATCTGACTAATATGTTTATGGTCAATTTCTGAGGTAAATGTGACGTTATGTGACATCATTTACAAGACGTTATATTTATTTTTAACTTACGTTTCGCACAAAGTTTGCTGAGGTGTCGTTTGTTGGGTTATCTTTTGTGAGTTGATTTTTGAGATTTTGTTTGTGTGCTTTTGTGCGCCTGCGCTAATGAAATATTGAAATAAAGAAATGCTCACCGATGCTTACCAGAAGTGTTTTATCGAAATGAGTCCATACATCCATATCTCTTGGTAAATAACCCATTGTTTTGTTTGCATTCAACCCGCACAAACATGGCGGACAGCACTCACGAGCACAGGTACGAGACTCCGCTCACGCTGCGCGAGTGAAGGTGAATGAATCACCTGAGAGCGGAATGAAGCGCATTCAAAATACACACAAGCAAGCGTATATATGAATGACCTGTTGCGTTACATAAATATAGATTTGCTATTGTTATAAATATTAGAGAATGTTCTGTCCTATAAAGCAGGAATCTCCAACCCTGCTCCTGGAGAGCTACCTTCCTGCAGACTTCAGTTCCAACCCTGCTCCAACACACCTTTCTGTAATTATCAAGTAGCCTTGAACACCTTGATTAGCTGGTTCAGGTGTGTTTGATTGGGGTTGGAGCTGAAATCTGCAGGACAGTAGCTCTCCAGGAACAGGGTTCGAGACCCCTGCTATAAAGCACTTTATTTTATTTATTTATTTATTTTTTATTTTTTTCTCTCGGGCAAATACTTGCACGAGAGTGAGCTGCGGGCCACACTCAGCCCAGATAACACTCGTCGATGCCGAGTCTGAGCCGGAGGTACCGCAGGGCAGCCGAGCTCGGGCCGATTACTACATGCTATCTGGGATGGTGCAGTTAGTGTTAATACAGTAAATCTATGGTAAATAGTGGCGATTGTAGATTAAAAAGTCTTCCGACTGTATCGTTGCGCACAGTGTTTCTCCTGTTTGTCAGCGCTTTATCATCTGGCTGTAAACCAAGTTATCTGTGTTCTAAATCAAGAAAATTTGTATCTCACAGCCCTTTTTGTGTCGTGTGAGCAAGACTCGTCAGCTCCGCTGCATGTGTGCTTTGGTCGACGCAGCAACAAACCGTCCTCACGTGGCACAAGGCATTGAAATGAATGGGTTTCATAGCACAGCGCATTCCGCGTCCTGTGTGAAAGTGCTTCATGCGTCTACTCTAGCTCACAACGCACCACTCTTTGAAACGGATAAACGGTCTGAGTGCCACGCTTCAAATGACTAGCGCACTTTGGAACATTTATCGAGCTCGTTATCGTTTATCGAGGAAATTTATATTGCGCAATAATTATCGTTACTGATTTATCGCCCAGCCCTAGTTAGAGTCCTTAATGATTTTAACAGCTCTGCTTTTGCAGTGTTTGAGGTAGATGTCCTGCAGAGAGGGGAGAGCAGACCCTGAGATGCGCTCAGCTAAGCGCACAACTCTCTGCAGGGCTTTGCAGTCTTGACTGGAGCTGTTCACATACCACACTGAGATACACTGAGTCAATACACTTTCTATGGCCCCTGAATAGAAAGTTTTCAGGATTGCTGGAGAAACCCTGAATTTTCTCAGCTGTTGCAGATCGTAGTCTTTGCCTGGCTTTATTAACCCCTTTGCAGTCAAAGATCATCAGCTGCCCTAGATTATTGTTGTTTCACTTTCACAGCATGTTAAACATCACACACTGGACAAACTTGTGCATCAGTAAAAAAAAAAAAGATTCTAGCTTCGATATTTGACCACTGTTTTGATAAAACTGTTGCAGTGACAGTAATTTAGTAATTTATGTCAGGAGTGCAAAATAATAAATCTGTATGTGTCTATTTTAGAATAGAAATTCACCACGCATTTCTTATTCAGTCACGTCAGCAGCGGTTTATTTGTGTTCACATAGATTCACTGAACAGGGTTAATAAGGGCTTATAGTCCAAAGATGCATATACATGGAGATATATAGATATATTTACTCATGTTTACTTCATATTGGGAAGACGCAGTCATGTGTGTAGAGAGAGTAGAGCAGGGGACTCAGGACACAGCCCTGTGGGGCTCCTACATTCAGGGTGATGGAGTTGGAGGTGAACTGGCCTACTTTCACCACTTGAGGTCTACCAGTGAGGAAATCAAGAATCCAGTTGCAGAATGAATAATTCAGGCCGAGGTCCATGAACTTAGAAGCTAGCTTGATGGGGACTATAGTATTGAAAGCTGAACTATAGTCAATGAATAGCAGCCTTACATAGTTCCCATTGCTGCTGTCAATGTGCTTGAGGGAAGAGTGCAGGTTGTGAGAGATGGGATCTTCAGTAGATCTGTTGGGGCGATAGGCAAACTGAAGAGAGTTCAAAGTATCAGGGATGGAGGAGCAAATGTTGTTCTTTATAAGTTTCTCAAAAACCTTCATGACTGTTGATGTGAGGGCAACTGGACGATAGTCATTCAGGCAAGAGGGGTTATTGTTCTTAGGCACAGGGAGGTGGGAACCACCGAGGTAGCAAGGGTAGCGAGGTAAACAAACCAGTGAGCTGATCAGCACAGGACCTTGGAACACGGCCAGAAATCCCATCAGGACCTGCTGCTTTCCTGACGTTCCCTCGCTTTTGGGCCCTCCGAACCTCGTCCTCCGATATGGTGATTACATGATCAGCTGCTCTGTCTGCAGCGACGGGTCTGCGCTCACAGCTGCAGAGGATTTGTTTCCAAAGGCACAGATGGTTCTTAGTCCTTGCCACATGCATCGGGAGTCATTGAGCTGGAAATGGGACTCTATTCGTTCCCAGTGTTCCCTGTGTCGGTGTTTGGCGGCTCTTACCGCCCGTCGGAGATCATAGCACAATGTCTTAGTACTCTCTCATGTTCCCTGTATGTTCATTTTATGCGGCAGTGCGTTTGTTTACTGCAGCACGGATTGTTCTATCCACTCACGGTTTCTGATTTAAGAAGGTCCTTATAGTTATTGTATCCATTGCTTGTTCAGTTAGCGTGTTTACAAAGCTTAATGCTACATCCGTGAACTAGCTGACGTCAGATGAACTTGCCCAAAACACGTCCCAGTCTACGTCATCAAGAGCCGACTGTAGCATAACTTCAGAGTGGGAGGACCAGCGCGTCACTACTCTCTGCACAGGGGGTTCTTGAACAAGCCTTTGTTTATATTCCGGTGTGAGGAAAATGACGGCATGGTCCGATTTGCCAAAAGCTGGTAGTGAGCGAGCTTTGTAGGCATTCTTAAACTGAGAGTAGCAATGATCCAGTGTATTCGGTCCTCTAGTTGGACAAGATACATGTTGATAAAAGTTTGGCATGACCTGCCTGAGGTTGGCTTTGTTAAAGTCCCCAGCGATGACAGAAGCAGCATCAGGATGTTTGTTAATGTAACCACTGAGCACATCGTGAAGCTTAGACAAAGCCAAGCTTGTGTCTGCCTGTGGTAGAATGTAGACAGCAGTAACGATGATCGATGAAAACTCCCGGGGTAGATAGAATGGGCGGCAAATAATGGATAGATGTTCCAGATGAGGCGAGCAGGAGCGCAACAGAGTGGAGATATTCCAGGGTTACACCATTTCTTGTTGATCATGAAACACACTCCACCACCTTTGAATTTACCGGCCTCTACTGTCCTGTCCATCCGTAAAACAGAGAAGTTATCAGACGGCGTTACAGCAGTGTCCGAGCCCGAGGTCGTTAGCCATGTTTCAGACAAAGAAAGGATGTTACAGTCCCTAATGTCCCGTTGGAAACTTATCCTGGCTCTAAGATCGTCCATCTTATTCACCATAGACTGGACATTGGCAAGCAGAATGCTCGGCAGAGGAGGGCTGTGTGCTCTTTTCTGTTGCGAATCCCAGCGCGTTTCCTACGGTGTTTCTTGATCCGTCTTGATCTGGGTTATTCAAGTGGCCATTGTTCAAAAAGAAAAGAACTTTATTGCCAACTATGCTTACACATACAAGGAATTTGTTTAGTGACATAAGCTTCCAGTACACAGAGACAACAACACACACACACACAAAAAAAAAATTGCAAATAAATAAATTGTATGAACAGTTGTGCTATAGATGATAATGGAATAGAATAGAGTAAGATGCAGTGATTGTCACGGTGTCTGTTCTGTGTCTCCCTGGGTGGCCACTAGAGGTCTCACTTCCCCTTATCGTCACTCCACTTTAGAACTGCATTTCCCATAGTCTTGTCTGTTTCATCACTGCTCATTGCACTCAGCTGTCCGTGGTTATCAATCATTGCACTCAGCCAATTCCCCGTTAGCATTGTCATTTCCTTGTGTATAAATACCCCGGTGGTTCTGTCATTGTCACGGAGTCCTTGTTGAATGTCACCCTGGTTTGTCGTGGTTCTCGGATGTTGTGTATGTTTCTTGTTTCTGGACTGCTTACCTGGATTGTGACCTTTGCCTGGCTGACCATGAGATTTGGATTATCCTAATAAAACATACTGCAATTGGATCTACCTGTTTGTGTGCGTGTCGTGACAGAAGGACTCCGTCATGCCTAGATCCAGCGGTGTGGGATTTCGAATCGGTTCCCCAGCCACCATGGAGGAACGGAGGGGGAGATTCCGGAACTTAACCACCCTTCGTCAAAGGGGGAGTGAGGTGGGTGGCCTGGCGCAATTGTTTTGGACCATGGCGGTCGGGATGGGTTATAACGATGCAGCACTGAAGGACTTTTTTAACAACTGTCTGGATGACCCTTTACCTCAATGGGAGATGAAGGGGCTGGAGATCCTAGACTTTTGGGGGTTTACCCATTACCTGTGCCATCGTGCTCAATGGGATACTTCGACCACACCTGTGTCTCCAGAGAAGAGGGCCGCCAGCCCAGCGCCACAGCACAAGATGGCCGCCAACCCAGCGCCACAGCACAAGATGGCCGCCAGCCCGGCGCCACAGCACAAGATGGCCGCCAGTTCAGCACCACAGCACAAGATGGCCGCCAGCCCAGCGCCACAGCACAAGATGGCCGCCAGCCCAGCACCACAGCACGAGATGACCACCAGCCCAGCACCACTGCACAGGAGGGTCGAATCTACACCAGTGTTGGCAGACAATATGGTTGACTCAACGCCTGAGTCTTCCGTCAAGGAGCCACCGGCACGTCATCATAGAGGCCGCAGGAGGAGGAGACAGGCGTCAGCCGTTCCTCAAAGCCCGGAGGACGTTCCCGAGCAGGCCGCTGCCGTCCAGGAGGACGTTCCCGAGCAGGCCGCTGCCGTCCAGGAGGACGTTCCCGAGCAGGCCGCTGCCGTCCAGGAGGACGTTCCCGAGCAGGCCGCTGCCGTCCAGGAGGACGTTCCCGAGCAGGCCGCGGTCGTCCAGGTGGCGGTGCCCGTCCCGAGCAGGCCGAGCCCGAGGCGGTGCCCGATGCCGAGCCCGAGGCGGTTCCCGATGCAATGCCCGAGGCCGAGAAGGTGGCCGAGACAGAAGCGGTTCCCGATGCTATGCCCGATGCCGAGGCGGTGCCCGATGCCAGGGCGGTGCCCGAGGCGGTCCCCGATGCCAGGGCGGTGCCCGAGGCTGTGCCCGATGCCGAGGCGGTGCCCGATGTTGTTCCCGATGCCGAGGCGGTGCCCGATGTTGTTCCCGATACCGAGGCGGTGCCCAATGCCGAGGCGGTGCCCGATGCCGAGGCGGTGCCCGAGGCGGTTCCCGATGCAATGTCCGATGCCGAGGCGGTGCCCGTTGCCGAGGCGGTGCCCGTTGCCGAGGCGGTGCCCGATGCCGAGGCGGTCCCCGATGCAGAGGCCGAGGCGGTGCCCGAGGCGGTGCCCGATGCCGAGGCGGTGCCCGAGGCGGTCCCCGATGCCGAGGCGGTGCCCGAGGCGGTTCCCGATGCCGAGGCGGTGCCCGAGGCGGTTCCCGATGCAATGTCCGATGCCGAGGCGGTGCCCGATGCCGAGGCGGTGCCCGATGCCGAGGCGGTGCCCGATGCGGTGCCCGATGCCGAGGCGGTGCCCGATGCGGTGGCCGAGGCGGTGCCCGATGCCGAGGCGGTGCCAGAGGCGGTGCCCGATGCCGATGCGGTGGCAGAGGCGGTGCCCGATGCCGAGGCGGTTCCCGATGCGGTGTCCGATGCCGGGGCGGTGCCCGATGCCGAGGCGGTGCCCGATGCGGTGGCCGAGGCGGTGCCCGATGCCGAGGCGGTTCCCGATGCGGTGCCCGATGCCGAGGCGGTGCCCGATGCCGAGGCGGTCCCCGATGCTATGTCCGATGCCGAGGCGGTGCCCGATGCCGAGGCGGTGCCCGAGGCGGTGCCCGATGCCGAGGCGGTTCCCGATGCAATGTCCGATGCCGAGGCGGTCCCCGATGCCGAGGCGGTTCTCGATGCAATGTCCGATGCCGAGGCGGTGCCCGATGCCGAGGCGGTGCCCGATGCGGTGCCCGATGCCGAGGCGGTTCCCGAGGCGGTGCCCGATGCCGAGGCGGTGCCCGAGGCGGTCCCCGATGCCGAGGCGGTGCCCGATGCCGAGGCGGTGCCCGAGGCGGTCCCCGATGCTATGTCCGATGCAGAGGCGGTGCCCGATGCCGAGGTGGTGCCCGATGCGGTGGCCGAGGCGGTTCCCGATGCAAGGTCCGATGCCGAGGCGGTGCCCGATGCCGAGGCGGTGCCCGATGCGGTGCCAGAGACGGTGCCAGAGACGGTTCCCGATGTAATGCCCGAGACCGAGGCGGAGGTCGAGGCGGTGCCCGATGTTGTTCCCGATGCCGAGGCGGTGCCCGATGTTGTGCCCGATACCGAGGCTGTGCCCGATGCCGAGGCGGTGCCCGTTGCCGAGGCGGTGACCGATGCTGTTCCGCAGGTCGAGGCGGTGCCCGAGGCTGTGCCCGATGCCGAAGCGGTGCCCGATGCTGTTCTGGAGGCCGAGGCGGTGCCCGATGCCGAGGTCGTTCCCGAGGCGGGGTCCTTGTCCAATGCCGTTCCCGAGGCCATTCCCGAGGCGGTGCCCGATGCCGAGGTCGTTCCCGAGGCGGTGTCCTTGTCCGATGCCGTTCCCGAGGCCATTCCCGAGGCGGTGCCCGGTGCCGAGGTCGTTCCCGAGGCGGTGTCCTTGTCCGATGCCATTCCCGAGGCGGTGCCCGATGCCGAGGTCGTTCCCGAGGCGGGGTCCTTGTCCAAACGCGGTTCCTGAGGCCATTCCTGAGGCCGTTCCTGAGACCGTTCCCGAGGCGGTGCCCGATGCCGAGGTCGTTCCCGAGGCGGTGTCCTTGTCCGATGTCGAGCCCGAGGCTGTTCCCGAGGCGGAGCCCGAGGTCGTGCCCGAGGCCGTTCCCGAGGCGGTGTCCTTGTCCAATGCCGTTCCTGAGGCCGTTCCTGAGACCGTTCCCGAGGTGGTGCCCGATGCCGAGGCCGTTCCCGAGGTGGGGTCCTTGTCCAATGCCGTTCCTGAGGCCATTCCTGAGGCCGTTCCTGAGACCATTCCCGAGGCGGTGCCCGATGCCGAGGTCGTTCCCGAGGGGGGTGTCCTTGTCCGATGCCGTTCCTGAGGCCATTCCCGAGGCGGTGCCCGGTGCCGAGGTCGTTCCCGAGGCCATTCCCGAGGCGGTGCCCGATGCTGTTCCGGAGGCCGATGCGGGGCCCGAGATGGTTCCGGAGGCGATACCCGTGTCCAAGGCCGTTCCCGAGGCGGTGCCCTTGTCTGATGCCGTTCCCAATGCCGTGACCTGGCCATCGCCACAGCCTGCTCCTTACTGGCTCCCCGATTGGCAGGTTCCGTTCGGGCCACTCAAATGGCGAATTCCTCCCTGGCCGTCTGCACAACGAGAATGGACTGATCCACCGTGGCCACCTGAACTGCCTGGCCCCTCGTGGTCCCCTGAACTTTCGGGTCCACCGTGGCCACCTGAACTGCCTGGTCCCTCGTGGTCCCCTGAACTTTCGGGTCCACCATGGCCCCCTGATCTGACCGAGCCACCTGGGCTACCAGGGGAGCCATCACTGCCGGTCCCAGTTCCCCTACACGGGCCTGGCCCGCCATCCCTCCCCCTGTTCTGCCTCCACCAGTCCACCTCCCTCCTGGTCTCTTTGTTTTTTGGTTATTTTGGTTCTGAGGATCATCTGGAAGCTGCTCCTTAGAGGGGGGGTAGTGTCACGGTGTCTGTTCTGTGTCTCCCTGGGTGGCCACTAGAGGTCTCACTTCCCCTTATCGTCACTCCACTTTAGAACTGCATTTCCCATAGTCTTGTCTGTTTCATCACTGCTCATTGCACTCAGCTGTCCGTGGTTATCAATCATTGCACTCAGCCAATTCCCCGTTAGCATTGTCATTTCCTTGTGTATAAATACCCCGGTGGTTCTGTCATTGTCACAGAGTCCTTGTTGAATGTCACCCTGGTTTGTCGTGGTTCTCGGATGGTTGTGTATGTTTCTTGTTTCTGGACTGCTTACCTGGATTGTGAGCTTTGCCTGGCTGACCATGAGATTTGGATTATCCTAATAAAACATACTGCAATTGGATCTACCTGTTTGTGTGCGTGTCGTGACAGTGATGTATTTGGATGGAGGGGTAACAAATAAATACAAGAATATTGCACATTTTTATTGCATAAGTGGGGAACATTAACTGTTCATGAGGTAGATTGCCTTGGGGAAGAAACTGTTCTTGTGCCTGACTGTCCTGGTAATGGCAGCTCTGAAGCGCCGGCCAGATGGCAAAAGTTCAAAAAGGGGGTAACTTGGATGAGAGGGATCCAGAGTGATTTTCTGAGCTGTTTTGATGGCAAAAGTTCAAAAAGGGGGTAACTTGGTGGGCAGGGGAGCACCAATAATCCTGCCAATGACTCCACTGCAGCCACAGTGCTGTTCATGATGGTGAGTGGGGGGAGTGCAGGGGGGTTTCTCCTAAAGTCCACAATCATCTCTTGCTTCTGGAGAATCTCAGATGGCCATGAGGGGTTGGAGGATAAAGTGTCCTCAAACAGGTTAGTGAAGCTGTGTCCAATGTCCAAAAGTGTTCCTTTGTCGTAAGTGATCAGTGCAGACGATATGTGATATTAAAAGATATTAAGATATTAAAAGATCTTAAAAAGATATTAAGATATAAAGACGTATTTAGGTCCAACTTCAATAGGTCAAAAAACATAACACGTTTTTCAATTCCACAATGCATGTTGCATAACATGTTGTTCAATTCCACTACTGCATTACATGCATAAACATACCAGTTTGATTTCTCACGTCACTAGCTTCAAATATGCAATTTTGTTGGCTAATGAATGCAAGGGACCAACATATTTTTTTCACAGTTTTAACGCCATAAAACCAATGTTAGAATCCTCTCAGCCTTAACGGCAAACATAATGTTGTTCTTTCTCTATTAATGCAGCATCTAGTCAACAGATTAATTACTTTAGAATGATATGGAAACATGTACTGTAGTATACTGTATACACAGTTTTGTTGTCTGTTTTAAATCGGCATCTGAAGAATCTGAAGTCTCGTGTCAAAACAAACAGCATGAGTCGTCAGTGATTCCGCCTCTAGAGGCCGCTCTCGTACTGTATAATGACCTTCTCAGCCACTCCAGCAAAAGATGCAGCCCGGAAAAAACTATCGTTATGGATTTTTGCAGAAAACCGATAGTTCCATCAATTGACTAACCGATCAACTGGTAGACCTCTAGCCAATCACTCCATCATTTATACTGACACTTTATACTGCTGACAGTACAATCCATGTGCATCTATTTGCTGATAAAATAACCGACTGTGTTTATGAATATACTTGCCAAGATGGGCATTTTGACATAACTTTGTGTGTATTTGTACTGAGTAGTGACCGGACTCACCACTCACATGCTGTGTGACAGGTGGCTTTCTGTATGTGTGCTACTGTATGCCTGTGTGTGCTCAGAAATGTTTCTGGTGTCCTCAGACAGCAAGCAAGGAAAATCGCTTGAATGTTTAAAGTGGAAAACGCATGCAAATGATAAATGCCTGTGACAACTCTAAAATATAACATCTCTACCAGTTGTCAAATTTCCACTGCTTGCTGCATCTCATTTTGAAGACTGCGCCCTTTGGAGGTCTCATTTGTTGGCTGTATAAGTCATTGAGGCTCCCTCATTTCAGAAAAGTAACCATTGCATTCCAAAGTAAAAAAGAAATTACAATAATTTATGCCTCACAAGGAAAAACAGCCAATTTTGTAATGGTTACTTAGCTTATAATAATGATCACTGACAAAATTTGATCTTTGGAGGGAGTAGATGTGGAAATGAGAAACAGCAAGTATCTCGCTCATCCCTATTCCTGGTTTAAATGCTCAAAAATATGTACTGTATTCAGTAGAATAGTGTAATAATGTAACTACAGTGCTGTGTGAAAATGGCTGTTCAAAGCAATGGGTTACCGGCCTTATCACAATAAATACACCATCTATACACTATATAGCAGATCTGGGTCAGGCTAGATGTCATATTAAATTATACATAGATGAATATGAGGCTATGAAGGGTAGACTTGCAGTCTTTTCAATGGTTCTTGGTTATAAAAATAATTGAGATCCCTCAGCACCCTCATTGTTTGGGAGCAGTTAGATGTTCTCAGCTTCATGTTTTCAGGAGTTATACTTTCCTTTCAGTTTTTCGTTGGCAAAGAGAAAATGCATTAAACTACTCTTGATTCACCAGAGCAACATAAAATAATGTCAGATTTAGGGTTTAGGTTCAGAAGGTGCACTAGTTCCACCAGAGGATGTCCAGACTAATATTTACAGACACACACATACAGTGTATTAGTGGTGGATTACACGTCTAACTATCGTCACAAAGTGGGTCGTTTCACAGAGACAGGCACACAAACCACAAAGCTGCAAACAGCACATACCTCACAAAGCTTTCATTTTAATGGCATTATGAAACTGAACTGGTGAATCTGCTTGTCTTATGCAATCCTAAACATTTCTACAAAGATTCTTCATGAGCCAACAAGAAATAGAGCTGCTTAAATCAGCTGCTCCTGTATATTTGGATCAATGAGCACGGAGGTAAATAAAGGCACAGCAGTAAATGCAGATATATGATCTGCTGCTTAAGACCATTCATTTTTTAATATTTTTAATATTATGTAAGACAGCAACTGTGATTGAATAGAGCCACTGCTTCTCAGATGCTTGTCCTGAGACAAATTTTCAAAGAGATCTCAGTATTTTCTCAGCTGTGCTCAGGTTTGCCAAAATACTCTGTCGAGATGGTTTTCTCTAAAACAAAATTCTCATCAAATTCTTCCAAGATCTAATGATCAGAGATTGTTAATTTAACAGCTCTATAGTCTTACTGTACATGAACAACACGTGTTTCATTTGAGACGAAGTTAAAAAGAAACATGACTGAGGGTTAAAAGCACAGCTTCTTTTCTCAGGGTTAACAAAACTCTGTGTTAAGCATGAAGCTACAAAACAGCATCAAACACAGTATTTCAGACTCACAGTATCTCATTGCTGAGCTTTCTAACGAGACAGTGATGCGATCAGAGCTTGCTGATGTATCTTTGACTACCTAACACACTGATCCTCAAACACTCACATTCACTGATACTAAGGAAAGATCACGATGAACTTCTCATCAACCTAAACTTGCAAAGAAGAAAAAGCCTAGTCGTTTTCAAAGAGAATGAAAGTGAGAAAAGCACTTACTCTGGAGCATCTGAGAGCCATAGTGCCATTTACATGAACATCCTGTGGCTGCAGCACTAAAAATAGAGCGGCCGGGCCAGTTTGGACTTTTCCATGCACCCAATGGATTTATCATGAGAGCGGCACATTGGGAAGCCCCAAGCAAACGCCGGGCCGTGAACTGGGCTCAGATCAGGTGAGGTCAAGCAGGAGCAATGGCTGTGTGCAGATCCATCCGTCTGTGGGCAGGTGATGGTGTTTTCTCTCAGGAGAGTGTGTATCACAGCGTCTGTGTCCGCATTGGCAAACACAGCTCTCACATTATCCCCACAAATCCTGCATAATCTGTGCCTCAAAAGTCATTAAGCCATAACTATTGAACAAAAGGTTATTCAGAACTAATCCCGCTCTCCCGCTCGCTGAAGGTTGTCCTCTATCATATGGAAAGGTCCAGAGTGTTTAGAAGGGATTCCAGGGATTCACGGAAGCTTTCTTGAGTCGAGGGGGTAACTGGCATAAAAAAACTTTCAGCTGTTTCAATGTTTATCAGCATAACAAACGGCACATTCTTTCTGTGTAACTGCACGCTCTCACTGAAGGACTGGCTGAGCTCTGTTTCTGTCACATTTTAACCTTCTTCGCAAAATAACATGGCAGAGTGAATCTCACTGGAAACTGGATGGGCCATGATATGAGCATTAGGTTTAGTAGTAGTAGTAGTAGTAGTAGTAATAATAATAACAGGTTTTGTTTTTTATGCAAAGTTTATTTTAATGTTTTTTTTTTTTTTTTGGATTTGGTTTTTAGTGAAACATTTCTTTGTGATATTCCCCAGTACAAGATCCTCAAGAACCGTTTCATATAAGGCTTCCTGAAGTGAGTTATTAAACATCACGACCTGCTCTTCTTGGGTCTGGAGGCATCAAACAAAGCATCCTATGGTGAGGTCCTGAGGTCTTGATGGAGGAGACATGTGAAGGCAGCTGTAGGACTGGGCTTCCCATGCCCTTTGGGCTGGAGCTGGACATCTCCCACAGGCCAGGCCAGCTTTAAATAGCATGCCCTCCCACCACAGATATTATTAGTTAGCTAAATGTGCTGTCCAGAGGAAACCTCCCCATGGCCAAACTTCTGCCTTTATAAGCCCAAATTCCTCACTCGCTGACTACTTTTATAGTAAAAGCAAAGCCACACACCGTTTCCTACAATCACACGCATTTCATAAACACTGGAAGTTAAGTGTGTTTCAGTCAGTGTCTTTATGGGCATGGCTGCATCCCAGTTCCCATACAAGCAGTCCTCTGGTGATGGGAAATTATATACTTTTGATTGTGAAGTAAGAGAAGTTTTCTGGTGATGGGAGATTGTATATTTTAGTTAAGTATGATCAGGACACACTAATCCTAAATCTCACATATTTAGGATGGACAAAATGCAAACAGGGATGCAGCTGATGATGGCAAATCTGCTTTGTAGAAAGCTCTGTTCCATTGTGTTTGCTGATTAAATCACCATGCATAATCACTCATGCAAATCTTAAATGAACTCATTGTGAAAGCATACAGTATGTGCATTATTATACCGTCAGCCCGGAGTCACAAGAACAGACTAACAGTCATTATTACAATGTTTCTGACTAAAGAAATCTAGTAATAAACTGATGCTTCCCACAGATACAGGTGTCCCGTTACACACAGCACACTAATGCTCAACAAAGACCTCAATAATAAAATAATACGTAGTATAAAGAATTCCTCCACCAAGTAATTTAACACTGCTAGCTCATTATAACCATGCTGTTTACAGTTGTTGACAACTTGGTGCATTTATATAGGCTCTATACTGTTATGTACAGACATGTCCATATATATTTGGACAAAGGCACAATTTTTGTTATTTTAGCCGTTTACCAAAACATATTTAAGTTATAGTTATATAATGAACATGGGCTTAAACACTCAGAGCTTTAAATTGAGGGTATTCTCAACAAAATTGCAGGAAAGGTTAAGGAATAACAGCTCTTTAATATGTACCTCCAAGGGACCATAGGACCATTGGCAAACAACATCTAAAAAAAAGCCAGATCACTTCTGGAAAAGCATTCTTTGAACGGATGAAATTATGATCAACCTGTGCCAGAATGACAGGAAGAAAAAAGTATGGAGAACAGCTCATGATCCAAAGAACACAACATCATCTGTGAAACATGGAGCAGTGTGATGCATGAGCGTGCATGGCTTCAGTGGCACTGGGTTACTGGTGTTTAGTGATGTTTTGTGAGGAGTTTTTGAAGGTTAAAAAGTGGAATATTTTGCAATGGCTAAGTCAATCAAACTTGACTGAGCAGCATTTCACTCGCTGAAGACAAAACTAAAGGCAGAACGAGCCACAGACAAACAATTAGTGATAAAAAGTCAAAAAGAAGGTGAATTGTGCTTGAGTATGTCCATGAGTCCAGACTTAAGGCAGTCATTGCCTACAAAGTTTTCTTTACAAAATATTAAAAATGAACATTTTATTTATGATTATATTTATTTGTCTAATTACATTTGAGCCCCTGAAAATGGGGGCACTGTGATTGTAATTCCAAAGCATTTTATGTTATATTTTTGAATGTTTGAATGTTACAACTCAATGTTACAATCCAACACGAAAATTGTTCATCATACAAATCGTACGAATACAAATGAATCGCAATCGGCAGCAGTGTTTGCATATGGCACTGTCATACCCACGTTGACCACATAAAAAACACCACACTTAAAATACTTCTTATTTGCAGTTAGAATAAATGTAGTGTGCATTTAAATTAAAAGCAATTAGCCGAAGGTTATAGTCCTTTTTGAGCCACTGAAGTAGGACTTAATCACATCTTTATATGATATGTAATATCATAACTCCTTCTATTGTCTTTGAAATATACTATAATTTAAGTGTAGCATTGAATGCACCGATAAGCATTTATGATGAACTAAAACGTACTTTAATGTAATTTCTATTGAAAATTGTATGTCACGTATTTTAATCATTTTTAATTATCTGTAATGATTAAGTTGCAATTTAGAACATTTAAAATATATGAACTTTAAATGTAACATTGAATAACAAACTGCAGTTGAAATGACAATCAAGTACTCCGCGTGTGCTTTAGTATGTCAGTCAACATATCAAAGCATGAATTAAAACATAACGCTTTAAAAAGTTCAACATAATTTTGACATTATTAGTGCACTTTTCGAAAGTGTACTTAAGTGTTTTAAATTCATGAAAGTATCTCTCTTTAAGTACCCCTAAGTGGCCTTTTCTTCATTAATATTATTTGCAAGTTCTTTTTTTTTTAAATATAAATTTAAGATGTGAGGATCCTCAGAGACCCATTTTGGCATCTGTTTCCCTTTTAAGTCACTTTATCTGAATTATGATACGGTTAATTTAAGTGTTTAGTATTGTTTTTTTTCCCTGTTGAGTGTGACCCTCTCAGGACAGATCTTCGACCCAGCAGCTGACCCATAAGCCCACACTCCGGGGCTACACCTTTAACGGACTCCTGTCGGCTCTTGATATTAAGTCTCAGCAGGCCTCTGAAGGCATTAGCATTGGGCTGCTTGGTGAAGAACAAGACAAATGAGAACATACGAGGTCAGAAGAGTCTTCTCCAATAGCTCAGGACGTGGATGCTCTGGACAGAGAGTACTGGCAGCTGCTTTGGTTTGCTGCTCGATGACATCTGGACATTTCTGTTCAAACAAACTCCTGTCTAACTCTGACTATTCATCAGGTGCAGGAGCGCTGCAGCTGTCTCAGGAACGAGTCATTATAACAGAGTCCAGCCACCTGCTACATCAATATTGGCCCTCAGATGCTCATTTAATTAGCCGGAATCAAACGCTCGCCATGAGAGAGGCTCCTGACTGTGGCGCGGCGCTCCAAAAACACTTCTGTACATCACAGGAGACGGTGTCCGGCGGCCAGAAAGAGCCACCTCACCGAAGTCTGCTGGACTGCAGTGTGGTGCTAAACACTGACACAATTCATTTTTTGACAAATATAAAGAAATACCGATGACTCTGCCTATGACCAATCAAATGCTCCTCATGACAGCACATCATTCGATCGATTAAATGTTGACTAAGTTGGCAGCTCAGTAGGTTTTGACACTTGAACGTCCAAATCGCGCTCATGAGGCTTAAAGTGCTGACTACTAAGAAAGCTTATGCGATTAAGTTCATAATTGCAGCAATCCTAATCGTGTCAACATAGGTGGCATACACAGATTTTAATTGAAATATAATGCATTTATTAATTAGGGCTGGACCAGAGTATTTGATTATTCGAACATTCGTTCAGTGGGTTGGCATTCAATTTTCAATTTTGAGATTCGATTATTATTATTTTTTAATTTTTTTCCGAACCCCTGGCATCCCCCTCGAAACGGTTCTCATTCGCTTGAATATGAATCGCCCATGAGTGAACGTCATGAACGTCATGATTCATTTCATCTGGAAGAGAAGACAAACACGCCGAAGAATTCAGCTGTGTTGGAGCTGAGGTGAGGACAAGAAAGGCAGTGTGCCAAATTGTGTGCCAAAAGTGTGATTTGAAACTAGCCTACCACAGCAGTACATCAAGTTTGAAAAATCACCTAATTTCTGTAAGTAGTATGCCTATAGTATAGTGTTGGTGTTGGCTGCTTTTATCCACCATGTTAATCAGTAATTTTACACGTTTTATTATTAACAAACGTGAAGTTAATTTGCTTGGAAAATACTTGCGAATACAGCAGTCATAAAAAATGTAAAGTAACCCAGCCTAATAATAATTTGTCTATATTAAAAGTATTGTTCTTAACAGACCTGTGTGTATTGTATCACTAGTGCGGGGTCTGTTCTGGGAGCATATAAGCTCTGCCCATGTGAGGCGCGTCACTTTCGGCTCGCGCTATTCTGTAGTTTATTAAAAGTGTATTAATTCGGAACATGTCGCATGTCCATATTGCACCAAAACGAGACACTGCACTCCCTTGGGTCTGCAGCAACACATCCACCACGCAAAGTCGATTGGATGAACAGTTCTCGACATAATACAAATGCAAAAAGACAGACAGACACACAGAGATTCCTTCCTTTATTACACCGTGTCTGCACTGGACGCGACAATGTGACCGTTGAAAATCATTTGAAATTTGTGTTTAGCAGCAGTTTACTGTCAGGAATTTATCCTGCCACGCTGTGCCACATCCAGTGTAGACAGCACAAGTGTACCGCACTAGTCCTCAAAAGTGAAGGCATCGCGTTTAGATCGCCCCAGGAGGCTGGTCCCAGTATAGATCATAAACCCTGCTCTCTCCATGTAATCTAAAGGGACGTGGGACAAACTAAATAATTAAATTCACTTTAAATATTTTGTTTTCAAACATGGTTTATGTCAATTGATGTAGATTTTATCACGCTGATGTAAGTTATGGTGTTCGTTTTTTTTAAATAAGTTTGATTTTAGTTAGTTATGTGATGCTATAAAAACGGGAGTGTGATGTCATGATTGACAGCTGAGACTGACAGCTTCTCTGAGTGAACTGAGGCGCCAACGGACTTTTTCGGGATCTTCAGGAAGAGATTGGAGTTGTATTTACCTTATTTTAACACAAGCCTCTTATACGAAAAAATCAGCAGACAAAAACTGGGTCAGGGGCATGTGTTTGCGATTGACTCTGCGGGAGTGTGGGCGGGACGTGGCTCTACTTTGATCTCTCCTACGCAGACTCTGGTCCCAAATCAGCGCAATATAGCCGCGCCCTACTTTTCTTCAATGGAAGTGAATGAAGGTATGTCATCCATCTCTTTTACAGTCTATGAGACAGCATAATAGGTTCTATTGTATTTTGTCGCAGCGCAGAATCCGGTGTAGACAATGTGTTGAGAGAAGAATATGTTCAGCCCCCTCCCTCGGAAGCTTCGAATATTCAGTGTTGATTATTACCGAAGCGTCAAAGCTCAAAAAATGGTATTCGGACCAGCCCTAGTATTAATCGCAGCGTTGCCATTCTGCCCAAAGTGTACATGTGTTCGTGATGTACATGAATGACGTGACATGCACCTGTAATAATACGCCGATTAGAAAAGATGGCAAGGAAGAAAGCATCACATTTCTGGGGAAAACACAACTCGCTGCCACCAGTCTCAGCTCCTTACCCTCATCCAGACACTGCGAGTTGAACATGACGTCAGCGTAGGCAAACGAATTGCCATCACATTTCTGTGACGCTAAAAAAGCAAGGAATACAACCATACAAAATGTTTGCATTAGACGTAAATAAATAAAAACAGTGGCCAGTAACACACCTGCTCTTTCTGCGTCCATCATTTGTGGTGTGCAGTGGGGTATGTGAATAATGGCAGTAAAAAATTAACCACAATTCTTAGCGAATATGTAAATTGCATGTAAACGGAAGTGAAGAGCTTTGCTCTTGACATGTAAACATCCTAATGCGATTAAGTCCTTACTCTGATTATTGGAAATAATCACATTATTCGTGTGCATGTAAATGTATAGTCTATGTTTTGAGATTCAAATGTTTGGACACACCAGGCAGCTCCCTAAATTGTTTAGTTGAACACAGCCAAAATGCTGTCTAGGTAGGATGCTTGTTAGAGTCTGGTGCTAATTTGCAGTCCTGCAGTGTAATACAGCAGCACGGGAGTGACTGTAGTTTAGCATTCTTGACTAAAATAACTGCTGGATGAAATATTCTCCATCTCTACAGCAACTATGTGTGATTCTGAAGAAAGAAAGACAGGTGAGGCACAGCGATGTGCCCTTTGTCTGACTGGCATAATCTCTATAAATTCACTCCTCTGCTGTGCCTGAAAGAAACCTTTCTATTTGTTCTCATTGTTGAGAAGCAGCTGTGTGAGGGGATTGTCATTCACTGTATTTTGACAGGCTAAGAACAGACTCTTTCATTTAGGAAAGTAAGTATGACTTCAGTCACGTGTGCAGAGGACTTTAATTGGATAACTGCATATGTTATCTTGCACGCTCTGAAAGGAGTTTTATACTGTGACAGTCAAAGTGAATTCAATTAAAAGACAGAAAGGCGCTTTCAGAGAAACGCTGATTGATGACGTTTAATTTCATTCTGTTGAATGTCTTTGTTAGTTGCACAATGGAAGAATTAAATAACACAATAACTCAATTAGCTTTACTGTGGTAAAATCACTGCAATGCACAGGCTCAAGTGGCTTAGCAATACTATAAAAGACACCAATAAATAACAATGTGTTTATAATAATGATAATCATTTTGGTTGTGTGTGCATGACCGTGTACAATATCTCAACCTCCACTAAAGATCACTGTTGACATCTCTACCATGTCCATAATCTCCATGAATACTAATAGGCCACAGTGCAAACATGTCAGGCTCTGCCTATAGAAAATCCATGAGTTCCCACCAAAGCATGCAGAAATAGTTGGGTCTGAATACCTGAATCAATGCGAGGAAGCTGATGGCCTTTTGAAAGCAAGCGCCGCTCGTTCAGCTCCTGATGGAGCCAGTGAACAGACTGAAGGGAAATCATTCTGAGAAACAAATCAATACATATAATTGCAATATCTCCCTTGCTGATACTGTTTGGGAGTTTTTAATTAGAGGTCATATATTTCTCACCAAACAACCAAGCCATTTCAAGAATAAAGTAAGCTTAAAGCCATTAGCATTGACAACACTGAGATTACTGCCATATTGAACTCTGTCATATTAGCTTGGTTATTTAAAAAAAGCTAAATAACTATGTAGACTTTTCAAGAGTAAGTTAGAGTCCCCAAAGCAACTAGGCAGATAGATGCTGGAGACGTTTTAATATTTGGTATTTTTGAGTTTGAATTGAATAGCTTTTGAATTGATTAGCAAATTAGGATGTGATCAGTGATATTGGCCCGAGAGGTAAGAGGACCGCTGCATTAGAAAATTCACAATGAAGACGCAGCCAGCAACAGAACAGGATCAGTGTGACTACACATGATAGAGTTTCAGCTATTGTCTATCAGCCGCTATCTTGCTCTGTTGGCTGACACGTCAGACTCATTGTGTCGCATCTTTGTATGTCTGTGCCAAACGTGCTCATTTTCCAGAGCTCAAGAGGTCATTTCCATTGGAAACCACTGACTTACAGTACAATGACTAACTGACATCTCCTAAACATTTTACAATGGGACTTGCTGCTTCACATTTATCTTTGTAGAGCAGATGACATCCACAGACCTGTACGCATGTGGTTAGAATGAACCAACAAAAAGTGTCAAGATTTGTGTGAATGATTAAAACTGCTAAAATATGAGTGATTTCTTGATTTGTCTATTATCAGCAGACCGTAACCAGATGTTCAGATATGATGATCCTTCTGCAGTGCAACCTGCTTCATCTTCATCAAGGTCCCACCAAATTTGAATTTATTGGAAATAATTTTTTTTTTGTTAAATGAAGAACCAAAGCTAAAATAAGCTAAAGTCCCTCCCACAATTATACGTATAAGTAATCATAAATATCTGACATTAATACTGGATATTTTAATCTCTTTTGATCTGGTTTGAAACCATCTTGGCCTCTCAGTTCATTCATTCTTTAGAGTGAATTGTCTATTATTAACTATACTACTGTTAAACACTTCATTTGTGACCCTGGACCCCAAAAGCAGTCATAAGGGTCAGTTTTTTTAAATTGAGATTTATACATCATCTGAAAGCTGAAAAAATAAGCTACCCATAGGGGTTGTTACGATCGGACAATATTTGGCCGAGATACAACTATTTGAAAATCTGGAATCTGAGGGTGCAGAAAAAAATCTAAATATTGAGAAAATCGCCTTTAAAGTTGTCCAAACGAAGTTCTTAGCAATGCATATTACTAATCAAAAATTAAGGAAATTTACAGAATCTTCATGTAGCATTATCTTTACTTAATATCCTATTTATTTTTGGCATAAAAGAAAAATCAATAATTTTGACCAATACTTTTTGGCTATTGCTACAAATATACCTGAGCTACTTATGACTGCTTTTGTGCTCCAGCGTCACATTTGTGCAAGCATTTAATAGTACGAATAATATTGTAAACATTATTTTTTCTACTGTACATGAAGGTGTTGGTAAAGAGAAAGGAGCTCTGAAAATGTTGAACACATTCAAGCAGAATATTTCCTTCATACGTGAAGGAGTTTTTGTTCAGTTCTCAAGAAGCAGTGATGGTGTGAATGCAGCTGTGGCCAGGCAGGAAGAGGATGGTGAGGTCATCATGTGTGGACAGGAAGTGATCGCTCAGTGAGTAATCAGGGCTGAGGAGGCTCTCACAGTCATTTACAGAATCAGAGGCATAGGATTCATGATTCTGAGCTCAGACCTCTCATGTTGTTTGGTCTGGAATCTGGTAATTCAATGTGAGATCACACACATAAACACTCTCAAGCCCATATGAAGACATAAGGTTGCTTTTTTGGTACCACACAGGTCAAGATTAAGTACATAAATATGGTTAAATACAATATTAGTACACAGGTTATGCAAGAATAGAGCTGTGTGTTTCATAATCTTTCATGATGATAATAAAGTGATGATAATAAAGCTCCAAGATAATATGCTCCAGCAGCTGTCTGTGGTTGAAGACATACACAGATATCTGTATTGTTCTGAGCAGGGATGGATTGGGAGTAAAAAAAAAAAACATCCCTGGATTTTCTCCCAAATATGCCCTCCACAACTCCAAACAGGTGCCACTATCTCACAATATTACAGCAATCAATGTATCGCATTTATGGCAGATATCATCACAAAATCCATGGTGACCCTGCTGGAAAAAAAAAACATCACGGAAATTCTAGGCCTAATAGTTTCCACTACAAATACCATTACAAACATTACAAACCATCAACTTTTAACCATTAAAACCATTTTAAATAATGGTTTCCTGTAGTGTGTTTTGGGACGTTTCATTAGGATTTAGTGGTTTTAACAAAAGCTGTCAACAACACTTAATTTGACACTTTTTCTTTGATGATGAACCAGCCAGGCCTGATGCACAAGCATTGTGTTCCTGACATGCAGTGCAGGAGTGCAGCGTATGACCAGCTCTCAGCTGTGTGTGGATGCTGGGTCATAGAGATCACAAGCAAACATTGTGGGAAAAGGCTGATCATTGCTATTTGTCTTTGGGATTTCATACATCCACTCAAGAGCTCTGGAAAATCTCTGCTTATTTTTCATAGTATGGCTCTTTCCTGCTCTGTTTGTACACCCACGCCATCCTCAAGACATCTCCCTGGAACCACTTTGTCACTTGTATAAAAACTGATACAATATTTGTGTTGTGTACATACATTTTACATTCTACTTAAAGTTCATTGAATGAAATTACATTGTTGACTGTAGCCCAACACATATCTCAGCCTCAACTGCAGTAGATGTGAATCAAGCAAGTACACTGTACACAGAATATACTGTAAAATGTGGGATAAATGATGGATAAAAAAGCAAATGTGGGATAAAAGCTAATTTACTGAAGCAACCGTGTCAGTTTATCTTGCTTCTACAAGTCTTTGAGCTGTTTTATCATGACTTGTGTTTCAGGAGATTCATAACAGTGATGTGTAATGCTGCACCGGGTGTGCCATCCAGCAAGTTTACTGCAACAGAAAAGCCACACATATGGAGCTGATTACATGATGCTGATGTCAAAATGTATTAGTTTATAAATCATACATTATGAGAAAAGTGTTTTGAGCTTATAATATAGTATTGTGTAAGGAACCACATCAAATTAGGTCTTTATTAATTGATAATATGTATCTGTAAACATGATTTGTGTGAAAATGAATAAAAGTTTTTTTTTTTTGTTTTTTTTTTAATAAAAGTGTTTTACTGTGTTCTTTTCAGATAGAAACTGCAGTGTATTGTACTGCATGTAGGTCTATAGGTACACTGACCCACTTTATATTAGGTGGCCTTAACTACTACTTACATATAAAAATAAGTACAATTAACTTATTGTGTTCATATTGTATTTCAAAACTCTTTTGCTGTTTTTGAGGTGGGATACGGGTAAGTTTAGGGACAGGTTTG
This sequence comes from Cyprinus carpio, assembly GCF_018340385.1. Lineage (NCBI taxonomy): Eukaryota > Metazoa > Chordata > Actinopteri > Cypriniformes > Cyprinidae > Cyprinus > Cyprinus carpio. The sequence goes on along the minus strand of NC_056607.1, from coordinate 1,462,487 downwards.
GTGGTATGGGTAGGTTTAAGGGTGGGTTAAGGTGTGATTATATATGTAATTACTGAAATTAATTACAGATGTAATTACATGCAGGTGTTTTTAAAATGTAAGTACAATGTAAGAACATGTATGTACACAATAACTGAATTGTACCAAATAATTTATTTAAATGTAAGAACACAGCCTAGTAAGGCCAGTTAATATGAAGAGGGACTGGTACATTTTTGGACTTTGGCAGAATTGTGCCAGTGAGCCTCTTTAGTTTGTAAAAAGTGGGACCAAAGCTTTAAATACAAGTGTGCTTATCTACTTCAGACCTCGAGTGATTCCCAACAAAATACTCTTTCCACTTCTACTTCTAAGTCAAAATTGTCCAGTGTGCTTTTGCTAGAATTATGTTGCCATGAGATTAACTGATTTTTACTCTTGCTTTATAATGTTATGCCTAAACAACTATCATTAATCTTTAAAAGGGCTTTCATGCTAAATATAAATGGAATGCTTATATATCAAAGTACACCTTAAAAGAACACTGCCAACAAATAAACAAAATACAGTAAAGTGTGAATGACCTCTCAAATGGTATTTACATACTAAAACAAGTGTGCTTAGTGTGCTGCATACTAATCATTTGGCGTTTAAAAGATTTCTGCTTTGATTACATTTGGCTTCGTGGTACAGAGGAACAGCTGAACGACTCTCTTGGTAATATTAAATATAACCTAGCAGAACACCGTACTGTTCTGCCAATAAAGATGGAGCAGTGCATTTAAAGGACGTGCTCATCATTTCAGATTAAGACATGGTGCATTATGAAATCATTCTGCATTATCACAACAAGCAACAAGGTTTTTTTTTTTTTATATATATATATTCAGACCTAAATATTTAATAGAAAAGAATCACTAAATATTAGAAATGCCACTGTTGTTCGGACATGTAAAAGTACTTTTTAATGGCATGCAAAAGGTAATAGTTCAGAGCAAACCAGAGCACCTTACACACTGAATATCTCACAGGTCAGCATAATTTCTGTAATCACATCTCGATCCAACAGGTTCATGCTGTCACACTATACAGTCAATGGCAACAAACTATTACAGACTTTTCAACAAAAATGCAATAATTCATGACACAGCAAAAATGAGGAAAAGTTAACAATATTGTTCTAATGGCAAAACAAAGTTTTGATGTTTCTTTAAGTAGCAGAAACATTATATCTGTACACTACAGCGGTGTTCCTGTAACCTAAACAGCAGATCAATGTTGCTGTCAAACACCAAGATCCCCTGGGTTCAGTTCCCAGGAAATGTATGAACTGATGACATGTATACCATGAAATGCAATGCAAGTAAATTTGAACAAAAATGTCTGCCAAATGAGAAAAAAAGAAAAAAAATGTGAATGTAATCAATTGCATCAAATTACAATCTATCTAGAGAACACCACAACTGAAACTAGCTCTCTCTCTCTCTCTTGATTTTAAGATTTAAGAACATGCAAAACCACAGAGAGAAAACAAGAACTTGTGTTACTGGACTTTGCAACAATCCCTACAGCTCACCATACAGTGTGCATCTGACACAACAGCTACCACAGAACTTCAACAGCCCAGAGTCTCGTGTGCAGTAATATCACCCAGCTTAAATAAAACTTCACCTCTAGATACTAGAATATCTCGCTCTTGTAGCACTTAGTACAGTAAAAGAGCAGTAATGCCTTCATTTGACTGCATGCTTTATTTCGACTCAAAATATGGAACAATTATATCAAACAGATGGAAAGTTAACACAGGTAAGCAATGAAATGAAACCAGCAATTAACTGCAGTCAGAAACACAGCTCTGAGAAAGAGTCAAAGTCTTCCATCAGATCACCAACATATCAATAAATATCACATCTTAGAGACAGCAGGATTTGCGATAAATATGTGATTCCGCAGCGCTGCTCTCGTTCTCACAATGAAAACACAACTAATAGCGCAATAATGAAAACGCATAAAAACATAAGTAAAGTCATAATGCGGCTCGTCGGCGGATATTGCTGACTTTATTCATTTAATTTCAGACATCATCTATATTTAGCCTCGACCAGTTATTTTCTGATGTACTCGTGAGGGTTTGTGTTCGTTCTCTCTCTCTTTTGCTCGTGAGGGTTTGTGTGTGTATCTTCAGTGATGCTGTCAGTGATCGTGTGATCGCGGCGTCGGTCGCGGTAAAGCCGTGTAAACTCACCTCGTTCGGTGTTCGGCGTGTGTTTGGAGCTCCAGCGCAGTGAGTTTGCTGGAGATCCGGGGGTTGAGAGTAGATTGAAGTGACTGAGATTTTTCCATTACGTCTCTTATATGTTACCCCGAGGGGGAAAGCAAGCAGCTCTCACTGCACATGGTGAAGTTTACATTCATTCACTGAGACACATGCCCTTCCCTCCTGAAACACCTAAAGATAACAACTACTGCTGTCCTAAAAAGTTCACGCTAAATGCGTGAAGATATCAGTAATATATGCAGGGCGTTTCTACTTAATTTAAATAAATAAATAATAAAACAATTCCAACTTTTTTGTTTAAAATTTCATTTAACTTTTTTTCTCGCGCTAAACGCGTGAAGATTAACATCAAAAACATATGCAGGCCTTTCCGCCACTGAAAAAAAAAAAAAAAAAAAAAACCTTTGCACAAGGACATTAAAAAAAGCACTTTAAAGCGTGAAGATTAAAGGGTTAGTTCACCCAAAAAATTAAAATTAGGCTGTGTTTTACTCACCCCCGAGGCGTCCTAGGTGTATGACTTTCTTCTTTCAGATGAATCCAGTCGGAGTTATATTAAAAATTGTCTTTGATCTTTCAAGCTCTGTCATTGCAGTCAGCGGGTGTTGTAGTGCTTCAGTCCAAAAGAAGTGAAATAAAAAGCGCCCATCCATAAAAAGAAGTGTCTCACACGGCTCCGGGGGGTGAATAAAGGCCTCCTGTAGCGAATCAATGTGTTTTTGTAAGAAAAATATCCATATTCAAAACATAATAATCACTTTATTATTATTATTATTATGAATATAATAATATATATATATATTATATATATTAATATTATATAATAAGATCAAAGATCTTAGACAATTTAAAAGATCAAAGACAATTTTTTTTTATATAACTCAGATTGGATTCATCTGAAAGAAGAAAGTCATGTACACCTTGGATGCCTCGGGGGTGAGTAAAACACAGCCTAATTTTCATTTTTGGGTGAACTAACCCTTTAACATATCAATATCATATGCAGGCCTTTCCATCACAAAAAAAAAAAAAACAACTGCATCTTTGGTAGCACTTTATTTTACAGTCCTGTTCCTCATGTACATACTATGTACTTATTTTAGTAATTACAATAACTATGTAATAACTAGGTACTAACCCTGAACCTACCCCTAAACCTAACCCTACCCCCATGTAGTTACCTTGTATTACCATAACTTTCTTAGATAAATACACTGTAAGTACACTATAAGTACATGTAAGTACACATACTGTAAAATAAAGTGCAACCGCATCTTTTTTATATAACAATTTATTTCACGATTTTTTCTCACAATTTTATATCTCACAATTCTGACTTTTTTTCTTGCAATTCTAAATTCTTTCCTCAGAATTGCGAGTTAGCTCTGATTCTGATGGGGAAAAAGACTCTTTTCCTACAATTGCAGGTTTATATCTCGCAATTCTGAGAAAAAAAAAAAGTCAATTGCGAGGAAAAAAATTCTGAATTTTGAGATAAAAATTGCATTTACCTTTTTTTTAATCCAGTGGAGGAAATGGGCTTAAAGTTACACAATAATTTCCATGTATAGAATTAGATAAACATGTATAGTTTCTGCTAAATTTAGATTGTTTCTATAGCTTACAAAAGTCGCGTTCCTCTGAACAGGCCCCTTAGCCCCTGCTGGTAGATGCTGTAATTACACCATTAAAATGACAAAAACATCTCTCCAGTGATGGCTATTCAAAGGCAGCTATTTCTTTTGGAAGTATTTAATTAAGTATATAATTTATGTTTTACCAGTGACTGATTACTTGTGGAGGCTCTTAAAGTGAGAGTAATTATTTATTTATTATCAGTTCCAGAAACATTCTGATGACACACTTCTAATAAGATGAATGTCTTCTGTTTCTTTCACAAATGTCTGTTCTGGGAGTGTGTTTGCTGAGTGGGTACAAATCCCGTGAAAAGAGCAGATTGCTTTATGGCAGAAACAAATGCTGTAATAATTGCGACAGTGGTATACAGTGATTTTCACTCACTTAACTGTAGGGGGCTCCAAATTCACAAACATACACACATCCACATAGTTGCTTTAAAGGTGTCAGAATGTTCTTATATTTTTTGTTTGTTGCATTTGATGACTGATCATTCACGTGACACTTGTTTCTTATATCATTTTCATCTGAATATCATTTTTCATCCTGTTTAGTCTTTTGCAAAATTCTTTTAACTACAAACAAACAAAACAAAACAAACAAACAAAATGAGTGATATTCTCCAGGAAGTGGCATCATGTATTGGAGGGATAGAGAACCATGTAAACAGAGACCATCAATGGGATTTGTAATGGTTTTACTGATTATAATGGGAATTGTGTTGGTTTTAATGGAAACTGTAATGAACCCTGTTGGTCTCTACTGGTAGTTTTGTCGTCTTCTATTGGTGGTTGTTAAAACCAGTAAATCCTAATGGAGTATGTCCCAAAACACACTACAGCAAACCATTTTTTAATGGTTTTAATGGTTAATAATAGCTGATGGTTTGTAATGGTATTTGTAATGGAAACTATCAGAAATTCTGTGATGGTTTCTATTGTTTTTTGTTTGTTTTAAGCAGGGATCAGTATTATCAATGGATCTGAAGAACTCTGGGATGTTTTGCTGGTGTAGTTGGTGTGTTTCACTTCAAAACCTGCATCCTGTTTGATCAAATGCAACAAATTAGTTTGATAATATCAACATTTAAAAAAATCATAAAATATGAAAATGGATTTGAGACTGAATCTCCCAGTAAACAATAATTAACTTTGGCTCTTTATCAACATACTGTTCATTTTCATGTCCTTGTGTCATTCAAAAAGTACTGAATGAGATTAACGACCCACTAAAACCTAAAATGTAAGTGGACAAAACATCAGGCATACTAAACAATCAGCACAAGAAAAATAATAGAATAATAGCAGTAGAATGCAGCATGTAATGGAGGAGTTAATGAGCATCAGAAGGCTCTCAATCCGTCATGGAATGCGCTCACTGAACTGAGTGTGGAGGAATTAAAGTTGTTTCAGGAGGTGAAGCAGGTGTTAATCTATGTTTCTCATTCCAGTAACGCTGTGAGCCCCATCTGTTACGGTCAGCTCGTTTCAAACCGCTACATAAAATATGGGTCAAACACCATTGTTCAATCAAAACTATTTATTTTATTGTTGATTAACCAAATATAATAATTACCCCAAATAACAAACATAAGTCTAGGAGAAAAATAAGAACAAAAGAGGGAAAATATAACAAGTCTATAGAGAGCATTCTAACAGGTTGCATTTCTGAATGGTTTTCCAGTTGTACAGTAAATGATAAGAAAGCACTCCAGAGGGTTGTCTTGCGAGCACAGAGGATAATCAAAGTTGACCAGCATTAGAAGATATCTATAGGTTACTCTGTTTAGCGAAGGATCTACACATCCATGCCACCACATGTTTGAACCTCACTGTAAGACATTCTATGCCCGTACTTCACGTTTGAGGAACTGCAGTTTTATTTCCAGAGCCATTAATGCTCTGAATCAAGCTAACAAACTATTTTAGAGGTGTAATAGTGACTCAAGTTTAGGGGGACATTGTTTTATAGTATTACTTATTTAGTCAGTTATGTCTGATTATACATTAGATTGTTACTTTATTTTTAATTGGATTTCGTGTGGAGTTGGCATGTGAAATTTTGTTGGTGGGTACAATGAAAGTGGTATGCATATAAATACAATTAAAGCAATTTAATTCAATAAATTCATTACTTCAGACTTATGTGCCTCTAGAAGCTTGTGTTCTGAAAGTGAACGTCGTATTTGTTTTCTTTCTTTATTTGTTTGACCCTCTAACTCTAGCACTCTCTATTCTAATCCTATTCTTAAAAAACTTGCCCCTTGCACTCTATTCATTTACTAACTGCTTGTTTTCTAACACTAGCCATTTTCTTTTTGTAATCTATCTGTTTTCTTTCTATTTATTATACAATTAACAAAAGCAAAAAAAGACCTCTAACACTAGCTTAACACTTGCTATGTGAACTGTGTTAAGCTAACTGAGACATGAATTTTTGTTGTTTTTGATTGCTTCCATTGTCCTCACTTGTACATCGCTTTGGATAAAAGTGTCTGTTAAATGACTAAATGTAAATGTAAAAACTGGAAAGAAAATATATTAATATTAAATATCACTACATTAGTTAATTCAGTTCTATGCAACAGAATCAAACATTACCTTTTTTGACTAATTATCCAACTCAGAGCAGATCAGTGAACGAGAGGGTTATTTTATCAGTGTTGCCATGTTACAGCACAGTAGCGCTATGCAAACAAAAACAAGTATACTTCATACAAACTTCCTGTTGGCGTGTTATACACATTATACACATTATTGAGCAGAGCAGAAAGTGAACCCTGCACGCTGAACTGCTGGCCATTTACAGCCAATAATTTTCAGCGGCCGAAGTTTTGGTCTCCCTGCTTAAAACTGTAGTGCTCACGGTGTAAGATGCTGAAAAACATTAAGCTCTGGAGCTGCTGTAGCTGCCACCAATCTCACTGATACACCAAACTAAAACATGTGCTTTTATTTCCAGATTGATTAAGTTATTATTCCTATTTATTTTTAGAGCAACTGCTTTAAGAAATGTGCTTCATTCCCATTAAATCATTTTCCATTTGTGTCATGTTGAGTCAAGAGAATCATGATTTGGCAACTATTGGCTAAATTTACTAACAGTTTTCACTCTTTTGGTGTTAGAAACTACTGGAAATACTGAAACTGAGATTATGTATCATCTGAAAGCTGAATAAATCATCTCTCCAGTGATGTGGGGTTTGTTAGGAGGACAATATTTGTCTGAGATACAACTATTTGAAAATCTGGAATCTGAGGGAGCAAAAAAATCTAAATATTGAGAAAATCATCTTTAAAGTTGTTCAAACGAAGTTCTTAGGAATGCATATTACTAATCAAAAATTAAGTTTTGATATATTTACGGTAGGAAATGTACAAAATATCTTCATGAAACATGATCTTTACTTAACATCCTAATGATTTTTGGCATAACAGAAAAATTGATAATTTTGACCCCTACAATGTATTTTTGGCTACTGCTCCCAGGGACACATTTGGGATAAAAAGGCATGGGCAGTTATTTCTTCAGCTGAGCTTATTGCATATGCAATTGTAGGAGTTTCTTTTTCAGACACAACATTTATGGGAGCAGTATTTAAATGAGAATCAGTTTGCTGATATTTGTGCCATTATTTAATTATTTAAAAACAGCACTGCGCTTACAGTGGAAGTCTTTCAAGAGAAGTTAGTTAACAGCAGAAATGTACAGCTCATATTTTGGTTAAATATTTATATTAATTCTTCCATAAAACTGTATTTTGACCCTTGTCTCAGTGTACCAGCTCCAGACTTCCACAGTAAGTCCGTCACTGTAAACACAATTGAAAGCAAAGGTTTTAGAGGACGCTTGAAGATGCTCAAGAGCTGGATCAGAAACACTGCAAATGAAGGCTGAGGAGCGTGGTACAGTGGCAGATTTGGGTCCATGTGGGAGTCTCTCAATAGTTTAATTATTAGTGATGGCTGAGTAGAGCGAGTGTGTAGCAGATGGCGGACTGGCCGCTCTGTGCTCCTCCAGTGACTTCAGAGAGAGCGAGTGGTGAGCAGACAGATGGTGAAGGTTTGTTTAATATTCACTCCGCCACAGTGGCAGCAAAAGACCAAGTCGCTGGGATTCAGGGATGAGCCGCTCGACTGACGGACGGGGTGATGGCAGATGGGACAGATGATGTTTCTGCAGAGAATCCAAGGATTCCTGTGTGTTTTAGTCCGGCGAATCAATGAGAAAGCTAAAAGACGCATCCTTCTACAGCTCCAGATGTGTCACAGGTGAAGCGCTGCTGCACACCTGCAGTCAGACAAACCTGATCTGACCATTTCATGCCATCGAAAGGCTTTTTAAGCACCTTACGCCATGAGTGCTGCAGTTTTAAGTAGGGGTGTGCGATATATATCGTCTGCGAGACTATCGTAATTGTTGTTTTAATGATGTGCGATTTGACATTATTGATTATTTTACAATAGTTCACACATTACATGAAGTCTAGACTAGTGCGCATTTAGAGTGTGTTCTTTCACTGTATGATTCAATCTATAAAAATACATTTACAATGATCACAAATTCAAGACATGGGGGCAGAAAATGTAAATATTTATACCACTTCATATAGTTAATTGTTTTTTTCTTCAAACATTACCATGATTACCAATGTGATTTTACAACAGTTCAATAAACAAAAAGTTAATTAAGAGACTTAACGCTTAACGACTTAATTGCGCTATTTCGACAACAAAAATAACTCCAAACAAAGCCACAGCGACTTTTCACAGCGTTTTGCATCTTTGAGCAACATGACGGTGTTTTGTTCCTGAATGAATTGACCGTTTAAATGATTCGGTTCAATAGCAATGATTCAATTAACAGTGACTTGCTGCCACCTACTGGCGGTTTCAGTTTCATATTCATAGATTCAGATCAATGTATTTTTTTTATTGAGATAATTTCAAATATCAGTATTCAATGTTTTATGTTTAATATATCAAAACATTATTTATGCATTTGTAACTGCAGGTTAAATGCATTCATCTTCTGCATTAAACAGTGTAAATGTAAGAATATGATTCAAAAGATCATGCACTTTTAGAAAAAAAATGGCGTTGTAAAGGTAAAAATGCCCATAAAAGGTAAAAAATAAATTTAAATGTATAGAAAAAGATTAATTTCTATCAGTATGAACTGACCACCACACAAAATATGAAGAATATCAAAAGTTTTAGGAGTCAGCTGTCCACGGTAGTCCTTAAGATATCAGCACAATAACACACATAGCAAAATATTGTCTAATTATCGTTATTGATAAAATCAATAATAATACCTAAAATTATTTTTGTCAATATTGCACACCCCTAGTTTTAAGACAGTGTGAACAGAGCTGGAATCAACTTTCACATGGATTACCATTAACCCTCTAGGGTCCAGCATCTGGTGCAATTAAATTTATGAGTTTTATTATATATATTTGGTTTTTTTTGCTGATAGGGTGAACATGTTTTAGCTATTTTAGTGGAAACAGATAGGCCTATATTTATTGCCATGTAAATACAATTATCTGATTCTGCGCGTCACTGTATTTTAAAAAGGAAACATGCTAATCTTACTGTTTTCTTTAAGTTGTATCCTTCAAATACAGTGGTATTTTTCATGCCTTCAGACGACATCAACACCTCTGTGCAGCTGTGGCTGTACAGTAAGATATTATCATTGGACTTATTCAATCTGGACAATAGACCATTCCACCAATCCATCAGTGTCCGCCACAATATCAAAGTAAGTGCGCATCACTGTTCTATCTAAAAATATTTTCTCATAGCATGAGATCAGCAGTTTACTTTAAAGATAAATCATTTTGCACCTATAGCACTCCTCGCCGTCATTAAAACATAACATACCACGGGAAAAGTGATCAAGTGCATCCATTACAAAGAGTCTAAATGAAAATAATTTTGGTTTAACTTCTGTGTAAAGTCTTTATGTAACTTCAGTGCTCATCTCCATTAATGAGAGTGCAATATTTAATGTTAATGTGTATGTCGACATGAAAACAGTTTAAGTTTAAAATCATTGTTTACTTCATTACTTTCCTCCATTCAGGGTAAAAAGTCTGTACGCATGGGTCAGAGTTTGCGTGAAGGTGCGCATCAAGTTTGTTTTTTATAAATCTCACCTTTTGCGTAGGAAGTGGCGTACACCTCATTCAGGGCAGGTTTTGTGCGTACGCAACGGTTATAAATGAGGCCCCTGCTCTCCACTAACCCACAAAACAGGTTGTGAAGGAACAAACTAGCAATATATAGGAAGCTAACAAATGGATGTTTTTTATTTTAAGTTCTGTTATTGTACGGTACTTTTTTTTTTCTGACCATAAAGTAACAAGCTGTAGTGACTCTGTCTGTTACAGGAGATTTCTCCAAGCAAAAACATGGATGCTGACTATGAGGGGCAGAATATGGCCAGCTGTCAATTTTATTGAAATTAGGTAATCCAAAATACATTTGATTTTATTTTATATTTACATTCATGCATTTGGCAGATGCTTTGATCCATGGGTTTTCAAAGCGTGGGGCGCATGGGGAAAAATTATAATAAATCATAAATATAATTAATGAGTTTAATTATTATATGTATTATTTATTATATTTAAATTTTATTTAAATTATACAAAAAAATAACAAGTCAAAAATATGAGAAACATTTTCACCCAGAAGGACGTAGCTGTGTATTCGCTGCTGTTTGGCAAGCCCACCAATACAGGCATACAGTAGTCAACGTTTGAAGTGGATCAAAAAAGTTCATCAAAGCTGTCCTAAGACAAGAACGCATTTTGGTTTAGGTTTTAGGACAGCTTTGATGAAATGTTTTGATCCACTTCAAATGTTGACTACTGTATGCCAGTTAACACAATGAAGCAGTTTCTGAGACCCTCCAATTCAAAGCCTTCAACTTCAGGGCTTAAAGCCAAAAGACGAGGATATAATGATCAGTATTTGAGTTTAGGATTTATGTGGACAGGACCAGCTGATGAACCACAACCTTTATGTGTCAACAGCTGTTAACATATGTGCGGTACGTGAAAAACATGGACATTCAAGAAGAGTTTCTATTTAGTAGACATGTGCCCACCCACACAACAGGTAAACACATTTTCAACAAATTGAACGAATTTGTGAGAAAGAATGATATAGACTGGGAACGCTGCTATGGCATAAGCAGTGATGGGGCAAAATCAATGACGGGCCGCCACAGTGGTCTCATATCGAGGGTTAAAAAAAGTAGCTCCAAGAGCCATGTGGACCCACTGCACAATCCATAGACAAGCCTTAGCTGCCAAGAAGATGCCAAACGATCTTCGGAGTGTCCTCGACAAAGCTGTAAAATTGTCAACCTGATAAAAGCACGACCTCTAAATGCTCGTCTTTTCCACATTTTCCGCAATGCATTGTGCGATGCAAACAGCTGAATCTGCACACCGAAGTCCGCTGGCTGTCTTGGGACAGAGTTCTATCATGACTTTTTGATTTGCGTGAGGAAGTACTATTTTTTCTGTCAAATGTTCATCCCCACTGGCGCAGCACATGAGTGATTCTAGCTGGGTCACAAGGTTGGCTTATATGTCGGACATATCTGAACGCCTCAACATGTTTACGTCAGTGCAGGACAGGGACTGCAATGTGTTTTCGGCATTTGAGCAAGTGTCCTCGTTCCAGCGAAAGCTGGATCTATGGGCCAGTCGTGTGGAGAAAGGATGCTTGGACATGTCTCCTACGCTGGCTGTCTTCATGCAAGAGGCAGGGCCGACAGTGGTTCCTATTCAGCCTTTGGTCGCTGAACACCTAAGGTGTCTGTGTCAGCGATTCACACACTATTTTTTCAACAAGACAATCCAGGATGAGTGGATTCGCAATCCATTCAAGTTCAAGCCAGCAAAAAGTGGTGCACTGTCCATACAAGACGAAGAGGCTTTGATTGATCTGACTAGTAATTATGAACTGGAGCAAATGATTACACACTCTCCCATTGGACATTTCTGTCTGTTCAAAATGAATTTCCTGAACTCACACAAAGAGCACTGAGGAAACTTTCACCATTCGTTTCAATGTATTTGTGCGAATCAGGATTTTCTGCTGTGATGGTTTCTTTCTGTATTTTTTTAATTGTTTTTGTGAACTTTGCAGTTTCTGAGTCACTAACCAAGTCTTGCATACGAGAAAACAAATGCAGAGGAAACAAATGCATACCAATTATGTAAGCAAATTAATAAAGATATTTCAATTTTGGCATTGTTTAAAGTTCTTTCCCCACTCTCTTTTACAGATCATCTGACTGTTTTGACTGGGATGGACAGTTCTTACAATTTTAAATTGCTAAAATAATTGTTTGTTTTTTTTTCATATCGAACCATATTTTTGTTTCATTATTATTAGTTTTGAAAACGTTATTTTAACCTGCTTGTTGTTACTCTGAAAATAATTGCACTTTTCATGTCAACACAAATAATGATGAAAGTGAGTTAACAGTCTGACATTGTTCTCTGTGTTTATCTTTGTGTGTGTGTGTGTGTGTGTGTGTGTGTGTGTTGGGGGGGGTGGGGGGGCATTGGGTAAGTTGTGTCAAAAGGGAGGCCCACTGTCTAACACTTTGAAAACCCCTGCTTTAATCCAAAGCAACATGTGCTGCATAGGTACACATTTTATTGAGTTAAGTTACCTAAACAGTATTTTCAAGTACTTCTTTTGTTTTTTATTTTCTAGTTTGTGGTCTGGATCATGTCATCTGCAATACATTCCAGTTGGAGCCTTTTCTTGTGATTCCCTGGGAATCAACCCCATTATTTCAGCAATTTAACAATAAGCTCTCAATGTCAAATGCAGAAATGTTAATCCATGCATTTATGACCTCAAGGTTAGATTATTGTAATGCTCTATTGGGTGGTTGTTCTGTACGCTTAGTAAACAAACTCCAGTTAGTCCAAAATGCAGCAGCTAGAGTTCTTACTAGAACCAGGAAGTATGATCATATTAGCCCGGTCCTGTCAACACTGCACTGGCTCCCTATCAAACATCGTATAGATTTTAAAATCTTGCTTATTACTTATAAAGCCCTGAATGGTTTAGCACCTCAGTATTTGAACGAGCTCTTGTTACATTATAGTCCTCCATGTCCACTGCGTTCTCAAAACTCTGGCAATTTGATAATACCTAGAATATCAAAGTCAACTGCGGGAGGTTAGTGTCCAAACTCTGGAATAACCTACCTAACATTGTTCGGGAGGCAGACACACTCTTGCAGTTTAAATCTAGATTAAAGACCCATCTCTTTAACCTGGCTTACACATAACACACTAATACTTTTCTAATATTCAAATCCGTTAAAGGATTTTTAGGCTGCATTAATTAGGTAAACCACCGGGAACACTTCCCATAACACCCGATGTCTGTATCGAAGAAGCATCTACAGAGGGTCACTGTTTCTCACCAGAGGGTAACCGTATCCAGATCCGTATATCCAGCCCAGATGGTGGATTAGCACCTAGAAAGGACCTCTACAGCCCTGAGAGACAGCGGAGACCAGGACTAGAGCCCCAGGATACAGATCCCCTGTAAAGACCTTGTCTCAGACGACCACCGGGACAAGACCACAGGAAACAGATGATTCTTCTGCAGAATCTGACTTTGCTGCAGCCTGGAATTGAACTGCTGGTTTCGTCTGGCCAGAGGAGAACGACACACTATTTTCCTGTTTAATCATGGATAGCATCTTTGACACAATCTGCATTGTAAAAAGCGCTATATAAATAATGGTGACTTGACTTGGCTCCACTGTTTGCAAGAATGCATTATAAGGAATGGGGTTTTATTGTTTTTTGATTGGTTTTTTTATTATTTTTTTATATTAATTGTGGATGCTATATAAAGGTATATAGTGTTTTTATTAATCTCAAAGTGCTCACAGCACAAAGTCTGGCAGTTGAGGCAAATTCTGTAAACACTTGTTTGAATTTTTTTTTTCTTCTTGTGCTTGCAGGTTCATTCTGAGAAAGCTCTTCTGATTGGCCAAACTAAAATATAAAGACAAATTTAATTAGTCTATTCTACTTAAGTTTTAATGTGAAGTAGATATCAAACCCAACTTTGCTTTAAAACGCATCGCAAGATCTTCTCCTTCGTGAAAATATACGTTTCAGTACATCAAATATGGTCAACGAGGGTTCAAATGCACCTGCTTGACCAATGAAGTTCTGGATTCATTTAGCATGTCTTAATAAACATTTTTAAACATCAATGTTATGATTCTACATTCTTTCAACTGAGGGACAGAAATCTTTCAGGTTTCATTAAAATATCTTCATTTGTCATTTGAAGATGAATGAGAGTCTTTTGGGTTTGGAACAAGATTATCAGCAGCACCGATCGTGATTATGAAAGTATTCTTTTAAGAAACATTTCTATCTCATCTGTTCTCTGTGTAAGCAAACACACACGGCACTGGATACACATGCTGCTTTGCCTATTCTGAAGATGATAACGATAAATGAATACTTCAAAGGTTTTATTTGCATCTCAAGGTTTATTCAAAGCTTCCCCACAGAAACCCACAGAGTACAGCTCCAGTCATAATCTTCACTTACTCCAATTTAATTAATCAATCAACACATGAATTTCCAAGAGTTTTCCATTACAAACACCAAACCCATTATCTCAAACAGATGTGAGGAGGAAGAGGACGCTGAGGATCTTTGTAAGACGCAGGTGTGATCTGGTTAGGCTTCTGCAGTTGTAGGAAGGACTTTGACGTAGAGGGTCTTGGTGTTCAGAGTATCCAGAGAGGACGCCTTCAGCTCTGAAACACAACCATAATCAGTCACACACGGCCAACAACTCAACATTACAGCCAGTTACTCATCTGCAGTTGGTGTCTTCTTCTCATCTCATATGAAAAGAGTCCAGCGTCTCTGCTCTGAATGAAACGCTAGATGGACTCGTGTCGTCTCTGAGCAGGAGGACCTGAGCGCACCACGGCCATCTTGCTCTGCGTGTCTGACAGCAG